>NW_028251976.1:0-85965 GCF_964263255.1 Lissotriton vulgaris | reverse complement strand
ATATATATATATATATATATATATATATATATATATATATATATATATATATATATATATATATATATATAAATATATATATATATATAAATATATCCACCCTAAATCGGCGAAGAAGCTGGGATGGCCGCTGGCAGCGGCGGGCCGGTACGGGATCGCCACTCCCCCGTATTCCACAAACAGTTATTCTCCTCTCTCTCACAAGAACGATGTCCAGGCCACAGCTCGATTCAGAAAAAGTGTTTTATTCACAAACGCACTCGACGCATTTCTGGAACTGGGTCCCCTTGTTCACGAGTGTTGGTGCATAATAACAATACAGTTTAAATGCAAATCATGTGACATGTTAATTCCGTGGACACAGAAAGCAGACTACCCGGTCGGATAATGTCTGGAGCTATGAAAACAGACTTACAATTTAAGGCAGCAAGCTAAACCAAATTAAGTCATAAATAAATCATAATTAAATTCATTTTACAATATTAAAGTTACCGCAGAGCATTTCAACAAATTTTGTGAATTACAGTTGTGTCACAAAACCGTGATTCGAACTCCCGACCTCAAAACAACCTTCTGCTGCGCGCACTAACATGCCGTGGCACTTTCATCTTAGTCAAATTAACTGCCCCAGTGGGCTGTTAGGCGCTTCGTGTTCGCCATGTGCCAATCCGCACACTCCATGTTATATACTCGTTCTCAAGCCCCAGTGGGCTTGTGGCCAAACTCTATTTCGTTGTGCCACGTATCCCAAATTTTTGCTTTTGCTTAAGGTGCTTTGTCCATATGCCGGTCTATCTGCCTTCCTTCAGGCAGTGCCCTGAGGCCAATCGATCACAGTGTTCAAATTATATACTTGATATAAAATCAACTTTGCTCCAGCCTCTCTGTCTTTCATGTGCTGTGTCTCACATTGGGGTATTAATAGAAGGCCAAAATAAAAAGGAGGTGTTGGATAACTTTATTGATAAAAGTGCAATAAACACGGCGTGCTTAACCCCAGAAATTTTTTTGCAATCAATTTGTTTTGAATTAATAGTTAACAACATGTTATAAATCTCCATTTGAATTACATAATATATCGGGGCATAAACTGAAACTGTAAAGACACATTCTGACTACCGGACATAATGTTGATGAGAACGGTAGTCTGTTGTTTATGTTATGTTATCACATGTTTTGTTTATTTAGACCAATGGAATGCCTACAACTTGACTCGTGAGCAAGGGAAGTTTCCCAAAACGCGTCGAGTTACTTTTTTGTTGCCGTTCGCAGAATAAAACTCTTTTGATGCAACTCGAGTTCGTGCTTTTTCACATTGACTTGGTTACAAGGAATCGAGTGTGGATTTTCGAATTGATTAAAGGGCCCGCCACCCAGCACAAGCCTTTGTCGCATAGAGGAGGAGTCAAGGCGCCTGCAGAACTTGATTATATATATATATATATATATATATATATATATATATATATATATATATATATATATATATATATATATATATATATATATATATCTATATATCCACAACTCACATCCACCATCTGCCGCTCCTCATTTTCCCGGGTGCCTCCTTAACGCACGGTGGAATGCGTAAAATGTCTCCAAACACGCAGCTCGAATCCCCGAGCTGTTCAACAAGTAAGGACACTCCGGCCAATTTTCTTTGTCTCTGCGCTTAGTTTATTTTGGCGCGCACACTCAGTCAACAAACAAACGCGTTTCGGCGTTGCCGCCTTCGTCAGTGCACTGATGAAGGCAGCAACGCCGAAACGCGTTTGTTTGTACTGGACCAAGATCTAGCTTTCTGCCAAATTAGGTATAAATCCATTCAGCGGTTTGGGCTTGCATTGGAAAAATGCATTTTGGGCCCCCCTTTTTCTCAGCTTTTGCTTGAAGGGTCAGAAGTCCTCTTTTATTAGTAACAATGGAATCCTCAAATGAGATCAGTTTACATGACTTTTTAAAATCAGTGTCACCTTCATTTCAATTTAACAAGCATTGATGAAGGCACCTGCCGAAATGCGTCTGCTGTTATAATAAATACTGCATTGAATACCCAGAGTGTGCTCCGTCCAGTTCTTTGGAGTGTTTGACATGAGTCCACCCTTACGATTTATGGAGGCACCCATCCTGAGTTTGCCACTTCCTGGTGGAAGTGTTGTGAACACTGCAATTGGTATACTGCCTGAACCGCTGCACGGGGACCATCCAACCGACCATGGCCATACATTATTTCATTTAAAGACTCCAGTCATTGGACTGATGCCTGTGCATATGTGGCAAATGCTATATTTGTTGTTGTGAAAAGGGGTATAGTACATAAAGAGGCACGGCTCCCAGTGGGATTAGTGGCAGTCCATCAGGGGGGAATTCAGTAAGAAGACTGAAAAATAATGTGTAACAAATGATATCAGTACCAGAACATTTGTGGAAATCCATTAAAAGATAAATGTTTTATGGATATATTGGGATTTCATTAAATGAATTATACCAAACGTTGTTACTGCTAGTTGGAATGGCATAGTGAAATGTCACATTAAAATGGCAGCCTGATACACCGAATCGGGACCAGGATGGCAGCAGTCCTCTTTTGTTAGCCACAATGGAATCCTCCAATGAAATCAGTTAACATGACTTAAATGAAAGTGTTAACTTTGTTTCTATTTAACAAGCATTGATGAATGCACATCAAGACACGTCTGCTGGTAAAATAAATATTGCTTTTGATACCCTGACAGTGCAGTTGTTTAAACATATATATATATATATATATATAAATATAAATATATATATATATATATATATATATATATATATATATATATATATATATATATATATATATATATATATATATATATATATATATATATATTACCTACTGGCGGTCGCCAGTATGTATATATAGTTAGGATTTTTTCTCTATGGAACTTTTGAAAATTCTATGTCTAATAACTTTGGCGTTTGTGGACGGAATCGGCTAAAATTTTCAGGAAAATGGCACATTTTGTTTCTGAGCTGCCCCTAAAAATTTGGGGGGGTTTCGTCAAGGGGGGGCGGAGAAAAAAGGGGGGTCCCAAAACGCGTTTTTCCCATTCATTTTTCCATAGGGCGTTTGGCCTCACTTTTAGCGCGAACGGCTGAATGGATTTGCACGAAACTTGGCAAAATTGTAGGGACTGTTAGCCCGATGTGCCTTTGCTGGGTCTCAATATATGTGCTCCAGTGGATTTTGAGAAATTAACGTTTTAAAAAACAGATATATCTGTGACAGCGTCCCGGATAGCGCACCAGTTCGCGTACTTTTCGCGTAACGGAGCTTTGCGAAGCGAAGCTGATTGGCTCTCCGGTGTCTGTCAACATTCTAAACAGTCCGTAGCGGCCGCCATCTTGTCTCTCGGTAGGATCGAGAGACAAGAGGAGGCCAGAACGAAGGGGCAAATGCCCATAGGGGGCATAGTAGATCCTCCTTGACCCCCTAGGTTTGATGTGGAGGCTTTAAAAGGGCCCGCCGTGCAAAAAAAAAAAAAAAAAAAAAAAATTTTTCGTGGGGTGCGCCCGGTACGCGTACCGGAAAGCGGTCTGGGGAGCGTACTATAAGGAAACAAGAATGATTGACTTTTAACTTATTGTATGTTTATCAATTGTTCGTTTTGTTGGGTTTTTTTTGTTTTTTTTTATTTACGTAGCAACATGTAGGTACCAATGCAGAGTCTATAAATTAATAAACGCCGTCTCCTTTGTAGATATCTTGCCTGTTGTTAAAGAAGCTATTGTGGTATATGGAATTCATACCATAGTCTGTCTGGAAAGCCGAAACAACATGGAGGCAGGAGATGATAAAGAGATGTTAAATACACATTGGAGATTATATAGTGGGAGAAAGGAAGTAACTATGAACAAAGTTAGTATGTAACACCAAAAAGTTGCAAAGTATATTTAAAGTCTGACTTCACGTTATAATCAATTTGCTACTAGTTTACAATATACATATAAAAATAAATAATGTGTCAAACAATTTTTGAATTAAGAAATAAAAATTTATTATTCAGATTGTTTCTCAAAATGTAAAAGAAATTCTAAAAAATCATGATCATTTTTTTCTTCATTTTTCAGTAGAAAATCTACTGCAACCACACATTGCACAAGTTCATTGTTTATTGTATCGTCGTAGAAATCCTGGTCAACTTCCGTCTCCTTTTGTGTTTCTGTTTCAATTTTCAAGTTATTTTCTTGTCCTTCCATTTTGTATTCTGAAAAATGAATTTTTAAAAAATATATCAGTACAGATAGGGAACTGTTGGGTTTCAGTACAGACAGGCAGTTTGGTTATTTAAACAGTGTTTTTTTTTTGGGCAGTGTATGGTATCAAATTGGAAGTAGAAATATGAAGAAAATTATCAAATAAACTCTTAGTCAATTCTGAATTATACTAGAGAAGTCTAACTCTATCCTTAACTCAGGGCCGGCGCTAGGCATGGGCAGCGTGGGCTGCCGTTCAGGACCTCGCACTCAGCCCACCAGCATGGGGCCACGCACTGGTGATGTGTCCTTTTGTTTTCCTGGAGATCTATCACAAAGAAACGTGTCGCCTGCAATTAAGGTCCATTGGAGGGGGCCCCCTCCTTGGGCCTCTCATGGATGGTGTCAGGAGGTATAGGGGAGGGAGAAGGAGACGCTCCCTCAATTGCAAGGAGACCATTCACAGACACTGTGGGGGGCCCATTGTCCAGCATTTTGGCGCACCCACAGTTTTAACTTTTAGACCACAATCAATTCTCACACCTATGAAGGTGTGAGAAATGCGCGTGGAGTAAAAGTTAAAACTGTGGGGGCGTCAAAATGCTGGACAATGGGGCCCCCACAGTGTCTGTGAATGTTCTCCTTGCAAGGGGCCACTTATGTAAATTGGAGGGGGCCTCGCGCACGTTCCCTTTTAGCCCAGGGCCTCGCAAATCCTTGGACTGGCCCTGCCATAACTAAAACAGAGAAGTCTATTTTATTCTATAAGAATTACAGAGTGATAGAATATAACTGTCAGAAAATGTTTTTCTAATTAGCTTTCAGTACAGAACATACTTCAGTTTTAAAAATAATATCTTACCTTTTAAATATAACTTGAAGTTATCAGTTGATTTTTAATTGTTATGCACTTCACGAAGTAGTAGTCAAATTGGCTGTGTTTCTCTCTTTTTGTTTATATATATTCAGGTACATAACCAATGAAATGTCATGATATAATAGTAGAAATTGAAAGTAATATTTTAATTGGTTATCATTTCCAACACTTCCGATATGTTTTGTGAAGTAATTTACCTCAGGGATTTTAGAGAGTTCTACATGCTAAATCGCTAAATGGTATTCCAACGAAATTTGTGAAAATGGTAGGGATTGGTATGTAGTATGAGCTAATCTTTAATTGGTGAAAGTGTCTCCAGTGGTTTTTCTGTACATTACTTTCCCACCTTTTTTGAGCGAGTGTTTGTCAGTGCGTTTCCCGGTACGCGAACTTGCAGCGTTACGGGAGTCCTCCATTTTGTGTTTCGGTAGAATTGAGATACAAGATGGAGGGTAAATAATGTTCAGAATGGGTAGATTGGGGTACTTTAGACGTATCCTGTCTCCCTAAGTTTTCTGAGGGTGGCTGAGGAGGCTCATATATGTCGAGAATTTTTTTTTTTTTTTCGCGTGGTTAGCTGCCGGTACGCGAACTGGGTAGCGAACCGGGAAGCGAATAAAAGTGAAAATAAGAGAAAAAAGGTACATTCGGAATTTCAAAAGAGTAAACTAAGTTAAGGTAGCTCTGAAAAGAGCTTTTGGGTTCTGTGTAAGTTCTAGAAACTTATAAGTAGGAACCAATACACATTCTTAAATTTAGTATGAAAACTCTGTTCCCCTCATCTGAGAAATGCATGCCATCTCCTCTGTAGATATCTTGCATGTAGTAACGCAAGTTATTGTTGTAGATGCAGCCCATTCCATGGTCCCTCATGTAAGCTGAAACAGACTTATTTACATGCTTCCTCGATTTCTCAATTTGTGGACAAAATTGATTGGACCACCTCCATTTTTGTCTTTGGCATATATTGGAATATACCAAGGCAGTTTGAGAAAAAAGTGTCATCAATTGCTCAAAGGTGTCTTTTAGGAGCATTTCCAGACCTACCCCAGTCAAAGTGCCCAAATCGTTTCCTCCACAGTGCACTATTATGAGGTCAGGGGTTGGCAAATGTAAAAAGGTTTTCACCAATGGTATCAATTGGTGACATTTCAATCCTCTTCGACCAATCCATTTGATTTATACATTTTGTAAATTGAGGTTGTGTAAATTTCTGTTATCAGCATACCTGTGAGCCCAGTGGATGTAGCTATGTCCAAGAATCCAGACTGAAAACATGGCTAGAGGAGTTTTTGCTGCAGTCAGATGAAGTGTGGGAATGAAATGGCAGTTGAAATAGTGAAGTTTGTAATGAAAAAAACTGTGGAGTTTAAGTGCAAAAGATTCATTAGCAGTGATTGGTGTATTTCCATTGCTGAAAACAGAAAGTTAGGGTGCATGGATGTGTTCTTTGAAAGATGTATTTTGAATGGTTATTTAAAAATGTTGTTATGAAAGATTGCAGTGGATTAGCAGGTGTACTGAGAGTTCAGAGTTCATTTTTTTTTTTTTTTTAGTTTTGTATAGCGCCTGGTTACCAATAGGCATCCCCGCGCTTATCAGAACATAACACAGCTACAAGAATGCAAGGATTAAACAGAGAACAAAAAAGTTTTTAAAAGTTTACGAAACCTGAAGAGACTGGCTTCGGAGCGCAGTTGTAGGGGCAGTGAGTTCCACAAGGAGGCCACATTTATTGAAAACCTTCTGCCCCCAGTTCTTGCCTTTTTCACCCTGCCAACCTGAAGGAGATGTTGGTGGTCAGAGCGGAGAGAACGAGAGGCCTTATAGGGCTGGACCATCTCCTCAAGAATAGGTGGACCCACCCCGTGCAGGACTTTGTGGGCGATGCAGAGTGACTTGAATTTCACCCGGTCCTTCACAGGGAGCCAGTGCAGTGCCCTCAACGCCGGGCGGGCAGATTGCCGCCTAGGGAGACCCGTCAAAAGCCTGGCAGCCGCGTTCTGCACTTGCTGCAGTCTGTTCAGGGTAGATTCGGGTGCGCCCAGGAAAAGCGCATTGCTGAAATCCAGCCGCGAGATGATAAGTCCCTGGATGAGAAGCCTTCGAGTGGCCACTGGGAGCAAGGGCAGGATCTTCTGGGCTGAACGGAGCAGGCCAAAGCACACGCCAGCAGTCTTTTTGGCATGGGTTTTAAATGATAGGTCCTGCTCCAGCCATACCCCCAAGCTCTTGATCTCCTGCTTGGGGGGGGCATCGGTCCCAAACAGTCTGGCCAGCTGCTGGGGGGCAAAGATGGAGAGGAGTTCCCCAGCAGCATCAGTTCCGTTTTGGAGCCATTTAACTTTAGGGCTGAGCTGCACATCCACGTGTAGATCTTTTCAAGACACGTGTGCAGCCGGTCGGGATGGTACGCCGACTGGGAGAGGCCTACCACCAGCTGGGTATCATCAGCGTAACTGATGATTTTGATACCCAGCGGCCGTACCACATTCTCCAGGGGGGCCATGTAAACGTTGAATAGGGTAGGGCTCAATGAAGAGCCCTGTGGCACACCACACTGGAGAGGGGTAGAAGATGATTTTTCCTGGCCTTCCCACACCTCAAATGTACGACCTTCCAGGAAGGAGGCGAACCATTTGAGGGCCAAACCCGTGACCCCGACCCCTGACAGCCGTTGGAGAAGCACCTGATGGTCCACGGTGTCAAAAGCAGCGCTGAGGTCCAGGAGGATCACTGCCACTGATCCCCCCGAATCCAGCATGCTCCTCGCATTCTCCACGACCGCCAGCAGGGTGGTGTCGGTCCCCTGACCGGGCCGAAAACCCGTTTGGGAGTCACCCAGGAGGGAATTGGCTTCCAAGAAGTTGGAGAGGTGGCTATTCGCCAGCTTCTCAGCCACCTTACTGATACCCGGCAGCAAAGAGATATGCCGAAAGTTGGCGAGATCGGCGGGATCGAGGTTAGGCTTTTTCAAAAGAGCCTTAACCACCGCCCCTTTCCAACTGGGGGGGACCACCCCATGGGCGAGAGACAGGTTTATCAAGTCCGTAGCAGGGCCAACGATAGTAGATGACACCTGTTTAAGATATTTAATAGGTGCTGGGTCTTTCGGGGAGCCGCTCTTCATAGATCTCAGCACCGACAGGACTTCCTCCTTAGTAACTGGACCGAGGGAAGCCAACTCCGCCAATGGTAACTCAGGTTGGGAGCTGGGATTGTCCTCCAAAGAGGAGATCTCACCTAGCCGGGGAAGGGAAGCCAGTATGTTGTCGATTTTACTTTTAAAATACGAGGCCAGTTCTGTGCATTTTTTGCGAGGGTCCTCGTGGAAAACCTGAGGGTTGGGGGCATTGAGTAGCTCCTTAATGACCCTAAATGACTCTTTGGAAGAGTTGGCCGCAGAGCCAATGCGCTCTTCGAAGAATCCTGATTTTGCCACCCGAATAGCGGATTTGTACCTGCTCAGGGCCGCACGATATTCTTTACGATTCGCCTCACTCCAGTCTCTCCTCCAGGACCGCTCTAGCCTCTTACATCCTTTCCTCAGAGTTCTTAATTCTGATGAATACCAAGGTGCCGAGCCTACTCTCTTCCCCCTCGTAAGTTGTTTCTTTTTGGGTAGGAGAGTGTCTAGAGAATCCACGAGCCAGGTGTGGAAGTTCGCGTCAGCGACTATCGGGTTGGCTCCCTGAGAGGGCTGCGTGGCCTCCAAGTGTGCCGCCCAGGTGTCAACTGGGAGCCTCGACCAGGCTCTCTCCAGGGTGTGAACCCGTGGGACCACCGCAGCTCGGCTGTCGAATTGCCATAACGCGGACACCAAATAATGGTCTGTCCAAGGTAGGGCAAGAGCCGGAGATGGAGTAAGATGGTCCAGGTTAGAAAATAAGGGATCAAGCAGGTGGCCCTTCTCATGGGTCAAGCCCGAATTGGCCAAATTGAGTCCAAAAGATCTGAGATCGTCGAGCAGATCGACTCCTGTGGCATTGAAACATTGTTGTGTGAACTTGTGAACATGACAGGTCTGGCAGGCGGTAGTTGCTATGGAAAAGAGGTAGAAAGGGCAGAGGGGGGAAGGGTGTTGATTTGAAAAAAGTGAGGGAAGAGTTTTGATTGGCTGACATGAGAGATATGTGTGATGAATATCAGCGTTTCAGTGCCTTTGTTGGTTCCAGCCTCTGGAGTGCATACCTTTAATTCTGCTAAAGAATAATTGGTGTGTTTCTGAGTCTGTTTTGAATTTCAAAAAGAATTTGTAAAGGTGAGTTATCGTTTATATATTTTATATAAAGACTTTTATGCTTTTTTGCGTAAATAAGAAAGTCAGCTGTGTATTTAAAATGATGTTTTGCGTCAAGTGTTTGCATTCTGCTTTCAAAGGCAATTTTGGATTCTTTTACCAATTGTAATTGTAGATAATGTAAAGTATTAGTACTGACAAGGTGTGTATGTACATAGGAGCTGTGCTGTGTTTTCAAATTATGATCAGAAAATCGTTTTTAAGGAAAAGGCATGCTTTAAAAAATTTTGAGAAATTATGTACTTGTGATGTGACTCCTGCAATGCGTCGCTTTTGCGGAACAGATATATGATGCATTTGTGTTGTTATTGTTACGGTGTATATGTAAAAAATGATGCATAAGTGTTGCACGGGCATTGTAGATACTCTCCTATGTGTGGTTAGCAATTTCAAGTGACTTCCCCCGGGTTCAAGGGCCTTGTAAATGTGTGTCTGGTCATTTGAAGTCACTTTCCTCGTAGTGCAAGGCCCTTGTAAATACGCCCCCATGTGTGCCTGGAAAATTTTCATTTTGATTGTTTGAGTTACATACCCATGTTAAAAGTTATTGAAAAACAGGTGCAAGTTCCTTAAAAAAACGTTTTCATGTGTATTAGGGCATTTTAAGTCTGTTTCCCATGAATGTAGGTGTATTATTGTTTTACATAAAAGGTTTAAAAACTTTTTTTGAAATCAAATGCATGCACACTTAGGGCCCGATGTAGGTGGTCGTTTCAGGCCATTTACCGACCGGTTACGGCCGATTTCGGCCGTTTCCGACCGGTAAATGGCCAATCGGTATGTAGGGGCCTAAATCCAAGGCCACATGTAGGTAAATCTACATTTACAGAATCGGAAAAATTATTGGTTCGGTAAAATACCAAATCGGTAATTTTACCGATTCTGTAAATTTGCTATGTAGGGGGGACTCTTCTGAGTCTCAAAGGCCTTAACGAATCGGTATTTTAGCATGAAATCCAACTTCATGGTAAAATACCGATTCCGGTGTGCATGCACATGTGTGCATGCACACCTATGTCATGTGAAAGGCAGACCTGCCCTTAGGGCAGGTATGCCTGCCACATGGCACCTGTGCCTGTTTTGAGGGTGCCAGAGGGTGTCAAAGTGATACCCCCTGCACCCTTGTGAATTCTTTAATTACCGATTCGGTAAATACCGAATCGGTAATGCCTAATCATTCCTATGGGCTTCAAAGCCCATAGGAATGATTAATTGTTTGAGTTACATAGCCATGTTAAAAGAAAATGATGCATAAGTGTTGCACGGGCATTGTAAATACCCTCCTATGTGTGCTTAGCAATTTCAAGTCACTTCCCCCGGGTTCAAGGGCCTTGTAAATACGTCCCCGTGTGTGTCTGGTCATTTGAAGTCACTTTCCCCGTGCTGCAAGGCCCTTGTAAATACGCCCCTATGTGTGCCTGTAAAATTTTCATTATGATTGTTTGAGTTACATAGCCATGTTAAAAGTTATTGAAAAAAAGGTGCAAGTATCTTAAAAAATCGTTTTGATGTGTATTAGGGCATTTTAAGTCAGTTCCCCATGAATGTAGGTGTATAATTGTTTTACATAAAAGGTTTTAAAACTTTGTTTGAAATCAAATGCATGCACACTTAGGGCTCGATGTAGGTGGTCGTTTCAGGCCATTTACCGACCGGTTACGGCCGATTTCGGCCGTTTCCGACCGGTAAATGGCGAATCGGTATGTAGGGGCCTAAATCCAAGGCCACATGTAGGTAAATCTACATTTACAGAATCGGTGAAATTGTTTTTGATGGTAAAATACCGATTCGTAAAGGCTCCTGGCACTCTGAAGAGTCCCACCTACATATGGGTGGCGTCAAATCGGTATATTTACCGATGTTTTATTTTACCGAATCGGTAAAATTACCGACTCGGTAATTTTACCGATTCGGTAATATATTGCCTCCTACATAACACATTTTGTAAACTGGTCGGTAACGGCCGAAAATACAGTTTTTCGGCCGATACCGACCGACCTACATCTGTCCCTTAAAGTTTTAGGGAAAGATTTATGATGGTTGTGCGCCTCTTTTGTATTGCTGTTGCGTCACTTTTATAATGCAGGAGAGATTTAGAAGATGCACCATGTTGCAAAACAGCAGCCGCGGGTCGTGGAGGGAGTTACGGTGGGGCAGGTAAGCGGGGAGGGGGAGGGGCAGGGTGGAGGGACATAAACACTGGCATATGGATTATTGCAGGTAAGTACACAATTTAATGTGCGTAAAGTTTCATGTGGGCTTTTTGTTGCAGGGCGGGCAGCCATTTGCATGAAAGCCCTGTAATATTATCACTATCACAGTAAAATTAAAAATATTTTTTTGAATCATTTTTATAGCATTGTTCAATCTAATTCTTACTGTTATTGATTTACTGTTTGGTAATAGTGGTTAATAACATTTTTTATTATATTTTACCACAGATTCAACTGCAGATTATTTGGAAATTAGACAATACCGTCTAAGGATAGAGTTTGAAAGGCTACGAAACGTCAAAGACAGCAGTTGACTAAAAGCTTGCATCAGTCCTCTACATTAGAATTACCTCAACGCCCGAAGAGAACACCGGGTAAGAGAACAAAATCATTCCTTAGAAACATTTGTAGTAACAAAAGTATAACTACAGAACAAGTTTTAGTCCAGAAAAAGAGAGCCAATTTAAATGGAAAGGAAAGGCCCGTCAAAAAAGTTTGTGCTAGAGCAGGAGATAACTCTGTGCATGGCAGTAGAAGGGCAAATATATTCAGGGACATTCGTAAGCGAGTGTTCCGCAACAGGGTAATTGTCAATTTGCTAAAACAATTTAAAAATGGTCAACAGAAAGTGTCATTTTATAAGAAAAAGAAAAATGTAGAGAAAATTATTGATCAGGCTTTCGAAATTAAGCGAAAGTTATTTATTTTGGTAATTAATAGAATTAGGAAACTAAACAAGGTAATCTATGTTTTCAAATCTAATAGTAGATGGAAGAGAGAAGTTAATCAAAGTAATTTTTGTGAAGTTTTCTTAGGAGAATGGATGCATAGTTCAAATAGTGAGGCATTTTTAATGAGGAGAGTTATTTTCAGGACAATGATTTGGTGCATGCAGTTGACAGCAGTGGTCGAGCATATGAGGTAAAAGATGGTCGTCCGGTTGAAAAAGAAATACTTGTGTCTGCAGATGCAGAAGAGGCGTTAAGTGATGAGGTTTTAGGGAGACGTCCTAAGGGACCAGTGTACACCTGGAAGTGTAGTTCTATTTGCAGTGTGCGACAGGATTCCATCAATTTGCTTTGTGATTTTATACGGACATTTCATAAGAAAAGTGTAAAGCAAAAAATAAAGTTGTTGCAAGAATTAGATCCTTGCAGAGTGAGACAAGTGACAGGTTTGCGTGGTCATTCACTGGCTTGTCTTTCTAGGAGAGTATGCCAGAGTGTATTTCATCATTTCAGGATGCTAGCAGTGCATCATAATAAAGTGAGGAAATTAGTTAGAATGTTGTATTATGCTAAGAGTCCAGCAATTATGCTTAAAAAATTAAGCAGAGCTCTTTTGCATGGCTCTGAAGTAGATGTGAAGAATATTTGTCAAGAAATTGAGTTCTGTTACTTTGCTGGCAAAGAGAACAATGTTGATATTGAACCACTAGAAGAAGGTAATGTGGAAGACAGTGTACAGATTTTCAGTACAGATATGTTTCACAAGGAAATTTCCACGTTTATGGTGAAATCAAGTGAGAGGCCTAATTTCACTTGTGTGTGTTGTCGACGGACTTATTATAAGAATCAGACTAAGTTAGTGGATATATATGCAAAAAGTGATATGGAAAACAATAGTGAATGGAAGGAATTTGCCGCATACTTGATGGTAGAAAATTGTTTTGATTTGGGAGCGGACCAACGTATGTGTACTTATTGCTATAACAAATTAAACCAAAACCAGATGCCTGCTAGAGCGGTTTATAATAATCTGGAATTAGATGACATTCCTTCTGAATTGAAGGATTTAAATATTTATGAATCTATTTTGATTCAAAGTGTCCATCCCTTCCAGGCTATTGTACGAATGGAGCCAAAGACAGGGAAGTTGCCTCCATCAGATTTACAGAGAGGATTAAAGGGAAGGGTTGTTTATTTGCCTTTGGATTTGAAGAAAAACATTAATACAATTGGAGTAGAGAAAGTGGAAGAGGAACCTCTGGTTATCATAGTTAATGGTGTTCCGACAAAGAGTAAGAAAATCTGGCAAGATTTAGTGGATGTTAGGAAAGTCAAAAAGGCAACATTGTATTTGATAAAAAATAATAAGTACTACAAGAATGTATGTGTTGCAGAAGAGGAAGTAAGTGAAGAAGAGGACAGCGATTTGTGTCCTGGACAAATTGAGAAAGTAGAAGCCTCTAAAAAGGAAGAAATATATGAACATTATAGTGTTCATCCTTTGCATTCCAAGGAAGTCATGGGGAATGCTATTGAGTTGTTTCAAATGAAACAAGCCAAAGGCAGTCCCATTAGTGTTTGGGAGGAAAGTTTGGAAGCTCGATGTTTCCCACAGTTATTTCCCACAGGTCGAGGAGGACGATATGATGAGCGACCTGTTCAAATTCCTGCTTCAGAATACCGGACTTTACGATTGTATACAGAAGATCCTAGGTTTCGACAATGCATTCCCTATTTATTTCATCTACTGTTTGAAAGTGATCTCTCTGGATTGTCTTATGCAGTGAACCACATCTTGAAAAGTGGTGTACAACTGCGAAATATCTCGGCAAGGGACTTTATGGATAAAGTCAATGTGCAAGACAGTATTTTGGATTCTCACCTGATTAATCTCATGGCTTGTCAGCGTGGTACTAATGAGTATTGGTACCGCCGTCATGGTGACTTAAAATGTATGCTGAGGAATTTAGGAACTCCCACATGGTTCCTCACTCTCAGCTGTGCTGAGTATGGCTGGGAAGACTTACTTGAATTTCTACGAGAGGTAAATGGAAACATTGAAAATATTGAATTCAAGACACCCGGAGAACTGTGCTCTTTGGATCCAGTGAATGTATGCAGGTACTTTAATCATAGATTTGAAGCTATGATGTCTTTCATCACGAACAAGAAAAATCCACCTCTTGGAGAGGTGTTGGATTTCTTCTGGAGAAAGGAGTATCAAGCAAGAGGTGCTCCTCATATACATATGCTGCTATGGATCAAAGATGCACCCAAATTTGGAACAGATCCGGATGACTTAGAGATGAGTTTCATAGAACAGTATGCTACATGTACTGTTCCAAAGACAAACGAAGACAAAAGTCTAAGAGAACAAGTTTTACGGTTTCAGAGCCATCGTTGTGGAAAGTACTGTCGTCGTAAATTGAGAAACAAGGACAAGTACTACACCAAATGTCATTTTGCATTTCCACGGTCGGTGATATCAAAAGGAAGAGTTAACAATTTGATGTCTTCGCTGCGACATAATGTGACGAGGAAATCACCCAAAAACACATACAATTTGAAAAGAAACGAAGAGTCCAAGTACATCAACGACTACAACCCAGTGATTTTGTCCATGTGGAATGCTAACATGGATATACAGTTTGTGGCTGACAACTGTATGGCTGTGGCTCGGTATGTGACGTCTTACATCACCAAAAAAGAAAAGACAGAACTGAAGGATATGTGGGAGGATATTTCCAATGAAAAGAGCCTCAGTAAGAAGTTGTACAGTTTCAGTCTGAAGATGTTGTCGCATCGAGAAATCGGAGCTTACGAATGTTCTGACCGGTTATCTTCAGCAAGTCTCTATGCCAAATCTAGGAGTATCATTTGGGCGAGACTTGGTCTTGCTGCAACACGTAATCGAGTTCTGAAACCTGTACGGGAAATTGAGTATTTGGCGGAGAAGGAGCCAAACAGTACAGATATTTTGAAGACCAACATGTTGGATACATATTATCCAAATAGAAGCAGTCACCTGGAGAATGCTTGTCTGTATGATGTTCTTCAAAATTATGTTTTCAAGAGGAACATCAAAGAAGATATTGATAAAGGAGTGTATGCTGTAATTGGAAGTGAGGGATGTCTGGTCAAGCAAAAAAAATGTCAATTGATAAATCATCGAAAATTGGATTGCGAATCTCCCGAAAGAAAAGAGTTTTTCTATTTAGCTCTTTTGCAACTTTTCAAGCCTTGGCGTGCAGAAGAGGAACTGCTTGGGGATTTCCTCTGTTACGAAGACTCTTTCAATGCAGCCAAGGAGTCCATAGAATGTCCTGTTTTTCCAAAATATCTACAAATGTTGAATGCAGAAATTGAGCAGGAAGCAACAATTGCAGCCGAGATTGCTAGAGACAGTTCTCAGGACAGTCAGAGTTCTGTTTCATTGAGTCAGGATCCACTAGGAGAACCAGTTATTGAAAATGAAGCTGCCACTGCCATGATTGAAGTGGAAAGAGCCATGGCACATTCTCAGAAGGATGCGGTTAACTTAGAAGATTTGGAAAGACAACTTAACGTTGAGCAGAGGAAAATATATGACGAAGTTACCAACCAAATTGAGCATGGATTAAGTCATGAGAAGGAAGAGTGCTCATGTACGTCGTTGAAGCCTGTCCGACTGTACATGAGTGGAGAAGCAGGAACTGGAAAAAGTTTCCTTATTAAAGCAATTTCATGTTATCTGCAGAAAAGGACTGAGTCATCGCTGTCTTGTGTTGTGACCGCTCCAACTGGACTGGCAGCTCATAACATTAAAGGGATTACTTTGCATCGGTTACTGATGCTGCCAGTGGAGCATGATAACAAATTACAATACCACAAGTTATCTGGAGATGCTTGTTGTGAAGTATCTAGAGTCCTGAAGAAGATGAAACTTCTTATCATTGACGAAGTAAGCATGGTTTCCAATGTCATGCTTGCTTTTGTGCATTTGAGAATGCAGGAAGTTCTTAAAACAGAGTATGATGTGTTATTCGGTGGCAAACACATCATTGTTTTTGGTGATCTTCTGCAGCTGACACCAGTGAAAGGACAACCAGTGTTTAAACTGCTTACACATGAAGATACCAAGAAGTGCCTAGGGAGCATTGGCAACGTTAACATATGGTTAAACTTCAGTTATGCTGAGCTGCGTGAAAATATGCGTCAGGCGAAGGACGAAGATTACAAGAATATTCTGCAAGATGTTAGAATCGGGAAAGTGACTGAGCGTGGTAAAGAAGCTTTATATGCACGCTTACTGTCAAATTTATATCCAGAAGAAGACGTTTTGCCAGAGGATATTTTTCAGAAAATTACTGTGAAGAAATCTGGAATATGTTTGATGCCAACTCTTGCAGAATGTTACATCTTCAACAACAAAATGTTGAATTTAGAAAAACAAGAGATTGTGAAACTGGAAGCTATTGACAAAATAGAGCATAAGGGAGCAACAATTATTTTGTCTGAGAATTTGAAATCTAAATTGGATTCATTAGAGAAGACTATATATAAAACTGCGGGTTTTGAAAAGACTTTGAATGTGTGCTTAAATTGCCGAATCATTTTGAGAAGGAATTTACATGTTGAAAGAGGTCTGGTAAATGGATCAATGGGTAATGTTGTTGATTTTGAGAAATACAGAAGTAGAGATGGAATTGAATTTTTAAAAATTAAATTTGATGGCATTGAGGAAGTACAGCTAATTGGTCGTTGCTCTGCTAGGTTTTTGCTTGTTAAAGACTTATATGTTCGCCGTAAGCAGTTTCCTGTTTGCTTGGCATATGCGGTGACAATTCATAAATCGCAAGGTTTAAGTGTAGACACTGCTTTAGTGAATATTGGCAGTTCTGTATTCAAAGAGGGTATGGCTTATGTAGCATTGTCACGAGTCAGAACTTTATCGGGATTGTACTTGATTGACTGTGATGTCACAAACATTTGTGCGGATCTAGATTGTGTTAAGGAATACAATAGGTTAAGAAGAGAGTATACGCCACATTTGCCTCAATATCCTTTGTTTGAGAAACGTGTGGTAGGCCGGAAATGAAGAAATATCAGTAATAGTAGGGAGGTTGTAGCAAAAAGACCAAAAGTCGATGAACCCAAAATTGTAAGCAGGAATAAAATGAATTCTGTTGAAAATGTTGTTGGTTTTAAATTTGAAAATAGTTCTGGTGTCAACTGCTATGCTAATGTAGTTGTTAATGTTCTCTTTTCACTAGAGACTTTCAAAGAACAGATTGTGATCAATTCGGAACAAAGTTTATGCTGTTTGTTGAATTCTGTGTTAGAGAAATGTAGTGCTGATAGAACGAGAGTAGAAAGTGTGTCTGAAATTCGTTTTCTGTTAGACCAATGTTCAGGTCAAACAGAATTCTCTGAAAATATTCAGCAGGATTGTCAGGAGTTTTTAATGTATATGCTTGATGTATTGCAAGATGAGGGTGTAGATGTAGATTATCTATTTGGCCTTTCTTATCAATGGCAGCATGACTGCGAGAACTGTAGGCTATCAAGTACTACTAGTGTAGACTCAGAAAGATTTATATATTTAACTTTGCCTGACAGTAAATCAGTATCCTTCAATAAGCTAGTAAAGGCAGCCGATCAAAACATGGAGTGCAGCCAATGTAAGTCTGGAATGCTGTCCACGTTAATTTTACGAAGATGTCATCAGTGATGTCATCAGTGATGTCACTGACCATGTCATGAATGATGTAATATGTGACATCATCAGCAGTGGATTGCAGGTGCGCGATATATAGTTATTGCAACTAACTATATATGCGAATTTCTATGGTTTTGTGCGAGTAAATTAAGGTTTTGTAAATGCTAATCCCTAACTATATATGGTCTATAACCAATGGTTTTTTCAGTGAATTTTCAAGGTTTTGTAAATGCTAATCCCTAACTATATATGGTCTATAACCTATGGTTTTTTCAGTGAATATATATATATATATATATATATATATATATATATATATATATATATATATATATATATATGTATGGTGATTGTTCCATTCAGAATATGTACACTCACGTGTCGAAACACAACCAAACTCTCGGGGAGATTTCTTCAACACACCTTTATTGCCACAGCGTGCTTGGATAGCTGAGAGGCTCAGGAAAATGTTTATCAGGTCCCAGTTCGCCGTGTTGTTCCTGACGCGTTTCGAAGGCTCCCGCCTTCTTCTTCAGAGGAAAGGCGAACTCATCACGGGAATACAGGTACCAGCCCTCTTTAAACAATGGCACGCCCCTAGATGGGCAGTCCAAGTGTCTCAGTGCCTGTTGGGACTGGAAGTCCTGTGCCTTCATGACGCCCCATCTGTGGACAAGGGCGGTTGGATAGTCTCCCCTCGCCAGCCAGGCGACATCACGGTGGTGGAGTAGGGGACGGATGAATATCCGTATCTCTAACAAGCTGGATGCTTGCCCTTGCTGGCTCCTTCCGTGAGGCTGCGTGGCGGTGCTCAGTGTTTATGCAGGGTCACTACTTCTCTCGATACCATCAAGGCGCTGCTGCACTCTTCTGGTGGGTGTGGTCACAGAATGGTGATGGTTCCATTCAGAATATGTACGCTCGCGTGTCGAAACACAACCAAACTCTCGGGGAGATTTCTTCAACACACCTTTATTGCCACAGCGTGCTTGGATAGCTGAGAGGCTCAGGAAAATGTTTATCAGGTCCCAGTTCGCCGTGTTGTTCCTGACGCGTTTCGAAGGCTCCCGCCTTCTTCTTCAGAGGAAAGGCAAACTCATCACGGGAATACAGGTACCAGCCCTCTTTAAACAATGGCACGCCCCTAGATGGGCAGTCCAAGTGTCTCAGTGCCTGTTGGGACTGGAAGTCCTGTGCCTTCATGACGCCCCATCTGTGGACAAGGGCGGTTGGATAGTCTCCCCTCGCCAGCCAGGCGACATCACGGTGGTGGAGTAGGGGACGGATGAATATCTGTATCTCTAACAAGCTGGATGCTTGCCCTTGCCGGCTACTTCCGTGAGGCTGCGTGGCGGTGCTCAGCGTTTATGCAGGGTCACTACTTCGCTCGATACCATCACCATTCTGTGACCACACCCGCCAGAAGAGTGCAGCAGCGCCTTGATGGTATCGAGCGAAGTAGTGACCCTGCATAAACGCTGAGCACCGCCACGCAGCCTCACGGAAGGAGCCGGCAAGGGCAAGCATGCAGCTTGTTAGAGATACGGATATTCATCCGTCCCCTACTCCACCACCGTGATGTCGCCTGGCTGGCGAGGGGAGACTATCCAACCGCCCTTGTCCACAGATGGGGCGTCATGAAGGCACAGGACTTCCAGTCCCAACAGGCACTGAGACACTTGGACTGCCCATCTAGGGGCGTGCCATTGTTTAAAGAGGGCTGGTACCTGTATTCCCGTGATGAGTTCGCCTTTCCTCTAAAGAAGAAGGCGGGAGCCTTCGAAACGCGTCAGGAACAACACGGCGAACTGGGACCTGATAAACATTTTCCTGAGCCTCTCAGCTATCCGAGCACGCTGTGGCAATAAAGGTGTGTTGAAGAAATCTCCCCGAGAGTTTGGTTGTGTTTCGACACGCGAGCGTACATATATATATATATATATATATATATATATATATATATATATATATATATATATATATATATATATATATTCACTGAAAAAACCATAGGTTTCACACCAGTTATAGTTAGCTGGAAATTTTACTGACATAAAACCATTGAAATTCCCACGTTATAGTTAGTTGGACTCACTATAACTTGTGCACCTGCAATGCACTGCTGATGACGTCACATATTACATCATTCATGACATGGTCAGTGACATCACTCATGACATCACTAATGACACCATCCAGTGAATGTGTGCCTTTCTGAAAAATAAATATGTTTTATGTATGTATATGTAAAGGTCGATGGAAGAATAAATGTTTAAATAAGTGTCTAAATGGATGTTTTTTTAAAAAACAATTGATTGGTCAACTGTCTTATTAAGTGTATCTTAGTGAATAAATATATTAGCGAGTAATTTTTAAATATTTAAATATATGTATCAGTGTTCCACTTTGTGTATAAGTGGCTGCATGGGTTGGTGACTGACTCACTATTTGCATGTGTTTTGAAGACAGCACATGTGCAGGACTGTATGGGTGGATGAGTGTGTATATGTGTGTGTTAGTGAGTGAATGCCTGCCTCACTAGTGTCTTTATCAGTAACGACATATGTTTTAATCTAGTATATGTGAGTATTGATATATATAAGTGAGTATATGTGAGAGTGAGAGATAAAGAGACTAAGTATGTGTAAGTTTTCTTAGAAGTAATGTGCTAGTGTGTGTATAGTTGTATATGCAAATAAATGGATGTTCAATAGTTTATTTGCATGTGTGAGTATGTGTGTGAGTAACTTTTGAATGACTGTCGATGTGTAACAGGATGTATAGGTGTATCACTACATATGATGAGTGAGTATATGTATGAGTGACTATATAGAACTGTTGCTGAATGAGTGGATGTGTATATAGATGGTGGAATTACTGAATTGGTTGTTGTAACTGGTATGGGTATCTCCATTTTTTTAAAAATGTTAGTTTCTATTTTTGAATATGTGTTTCAAGGGTTACATTACACTGAAAGGAGGTCTGTCACTCTGTCACAAGGATGGTGTCATCAGTGATGTCATTAGTGATGTCACTGACCATGTCATGAGTGATGTAATATGTGACATCATCAGCAGTGCATTGCAGGCGCGCAAGTTATAGTGAGTCCAACTAACTATAACGTGGGAATTTCAATGGTTTTATGTCAGTAAAATTTCCAGCTAACTATAACTGGTGTGAAACCTATGGTTTTTTCAGTGAATTTAATAGGTTTTTTAAATGCTAATTCCTAACTATAACTGGTGTGAAACCTATGTTTTTTTCAGTGAATTTAATAGGTTTTTTAAATGCTAATTCCTAACTGTAACTGGTGTGAAACCTATGGTTTTTTCAGTGAATTTCATAGGTTTTTTAAATGCTAATTCCTAACTATAACTGGTGTGAAACCTATGTTTTTTTCAGTGAGTTTCAAAGGTTTTTTAATAGCAAATTTCTATAGCTATGAAATGTAATATTTTTTTAAATGAATCCTATAGTGTATATTTATGTAATACTATTTTTTTTATGTATAATCATATTTTTTTTGTTTTTTAATTTTTTTGCCCGGTAGCGCTCTCGGTGCGCGTACCGGTGTGCTCACTGGTAAGCGCGGTATTCTGGTGCGTCCCGGTGCGTGTACGGGGCGCGTCTAAGCATGGGCGAATTTTGCGGATCTCGCGTTCGCGAATTTTGCGGATTTGCGGATTCGCAATCCGCAAAATCCGCGAATTCCCGCGAATTTGCGGATTTTTTTTTTTTTTGTGTTCGCCCGTGTTTCTGCCAGTTCGCGAGGGTTTTTACAATTTCGCAATTTGCGAACTTACCTGTCGGGTCGCAAGTTTTGCGAACTTGTTGTTTCTACATGTCCAGCCTGTTTGGGACACTCTTCTTCATCACTGCCACTCTCTGTCACCACTGCCACTCTCTGACTACTCATGCCACCCTCTGGCCCACCCATGCCACCCTCTGTTTCATCACCACACCCTCTGGTTGTCCAGTGTACATTATTTTCGGCAAAGCAAAGCACACCTTCCCTGCCTCAAGTGACCTGAATTAATTTGGGGCTGATTAATGTGTCACAGAATATTTTTTTAGCTGGCACCTGCTTCCTTAGTGCGCCCTGATTAGTGATCTTTTGCACTTGCTAAGTGCTTTCATTGTTGCAAAATTAGTTACAACACCTGCCCTGCCCCAACTGACAATAATGAATTAGGGGCTAATTAATGTGTCACTGAAAGAATTTAAAGTTCCAGCCTGGCACCTGCTTGTCTGCTCCTTTAGCTGTAAATCAGGACCTTTGTGGCATACAGTTAAGGTCAGAGCAGGGTCACACAAAATAGTTGCAAGCAGGCAACCGAATTCTGGAGGGCCCCCTCAGGAAGCACTACAAAGAATCGTTACAAATCATGAGGTTGACCTTTTGCACCTGCTCATTGCTTTTGCTTTTGCTGAAATCGTTTTTCGGTTTTTTTCGCGCTATTCGCGGGGCGCGGCGTCGTGCGAAACCGACCGCGGAAGCGGCCAATTCGTGCGAATGAGCATTTTATTTTTTTGCGGCTTGTTGTTTCGCGAGTTTTTTTGCAGTATTCGCGAGCCGCTTGCAGCGCAACACGCGAATTTACCCCAAGGTCGAGTACGGGCGCGGCCATTTTGTTTCCGTGACGTATTTCCGTTTCCGCCCGCTATGTATAATCTCGCGCAGTAAGCGCATTGCGAGTAGAGGTTCGCACGAGATCGCGCGGGAAATCTACAGGTTCGCACGAGATCGCGAGGAAAATCTCGCGCGAACTTTCTTTCGCGCTCGTGAACGGGCGCCGGCCATCTTGTTTTTCATTCATTTCCTGTGTCTGGGCATGGTGTTTAATCCTCTTGGTATCTTTGCCATCCTTTGCTTGTTTTCAGTTTTTTTTTTACGATTTTGCTTCTTATCTATCCCTCTCTTTTCCTAGCTGTATATTTTTGTCTTTTCTGCTATTTTTCTTTACTTTTAAACTACTTTTTTAAACTCTTTTCTTTTCTTCTTCCCTATCCTATTCTTTCTTAATTTTCTACTTCTTCCTACCTTACCTGCCCAGACCATGGTCAAGCCAGGCGCCGTGAAGCTGCCCAGGCACTTGAGGGCCGCAGCGGCGGCGGGGAGTAGTGCTGGACCCAGTGGCAGGACAGCATGCGGGAGATTGAGGGGGGAGCAGGTGACGCGACGGGAGATATTCAGCCCGGAGGAAGTGGGCGCGCTGGTCTACTTCGTCCAGCGCCGCCTGCCCAGGTCCATCGCGGGAGGCGGCAGGATCGCGGCCGGCGGCTACAACATGCGGGAGCGCCGGAAGCGGTGGGAGAAGGTGTGCTGGGCCATATCCCACCTCTACGGGGTCCAGCGCACCTACAGCCAGGTCACCCATCGCTGGACGGACCTCCTGGACCGCGAGCGCGACCTGCTGGACCAGCTCGGCTTGGAGATCCCCGGGCTTGGTGAGTAGTAGTAGCCATTTAATCACTCACTACTATGATGTTTTCTCCTGCTCTGTGTTGTTGTATTGCAAATATTTGTTTTTTACATGGAGCAAGCCAATAATGCCGCTGATGACGATTACATTGTAGTTAAATTATATTTCAAAATCTTCTGTGCATTTCAGGTGCACTGCTCTCCTTCTCAGTGGCGTTGCTACTATGCTTATTTGTTTTCTATTTCGTGGTCTCATTGGCCTGAGTAACTATTATGTATGAGTGTACTTTACAGAACTGCGTAATGCTAGACACTAGGGGGCAGATTACATTTACAAGCCCCTTGCGCCACGTTTACGTTGCCTTGCGTGACGCAACAGCGGCGTAAACGTGCCGCATCCCTGCGAGTCATTTACAGCATGACGCATCTAGGGAGATGCGTCACGTTATAAAGCCATGGGCCTGCACCACAATGGGTGCGTTCCTAGTACGCAGGGTGGGCGGTCCAGCGGCTGTGCGCCTCGCAAAATTGCCTGCGTGAAATGTACAAGATTTAACGCAGGCACTTCTGCGACGCTGCTACGTCAATTCAATTCCTTATGTCTGCTCGAAGCAGGCGAAAGGACTGACACAGCATGTATTGGGTGGCCCTGAGCATTACTGGAGTTGCATTGCGTTGGCGACGTGACTCCAGCGATGCGCCGCTCTTACGTGACGAGATGCGTCACGCAAGTGCCTACCCTTGCGCCAGGGCGCGCCGCATTGTAAATGAGGCACATCTGCCGTGTCGCAAGGGTAGTTTTGCGTGACGCATTTGATCTGGCGCATCTCTGGAGATGCGCCAGAACGCGTAAGTAAGTATGCCCCTAAGGGGCAGAATTGCAATTACCGTCGCATCCCTGCAAAGTAGCAGGGATGCGCCATTAATTGTGCGGCCCGCTACCACCACCAAACATGGTGCGCCGTATTTGCAATGCGGCGCACCATGGGCCCAAAACGTCACCGAAGCTTTACTGCTGGAGTTGCGTCGCAACGATGGCGCAGCTCCATCAATGCTCTGGGGTACCCTATCTCCCCAATGCTGGGTCAAGCCGTACGTCTGCTTCAAGCAGGTGCAGGGTTTGTGTGACGCATCATTGTCCTAAAGGTGACTGATTGATATTTTGTAGATTTCCCTCAGCCACTATTAGGATGTGTTCCAGCGCAGGAATGCCCTCCCTTGCGCCGGAACGCCCCCTGATGGCGCAGGGCTTTATAACGGGATGCATCTCCCAAATGCGTCACGTTGTTATAATATTATACGCCGCACCATGGCGCCCTTTTTTGTTTAGCTGCTGCGTCACAAAAGTCACGCAAGAACGGCGCAAAAGAGCCGCAAGGGCTTAAATCTGCCCCTTCCTTTGTAACCCTGACAATAAGAAAAATAGTGGCGGTGGATTGATAGTTTGACTATTTAAATGACTGGTAATGTAGCAGGCAACTGTTAGTGTTGTCACTGATCTGACTGAAATCACAATGGAGTTTGTCTGTCACTTTGCGTCTTGCCTGCGGACTGCGGACTGCCAGTCCTAGGTGAACGTTTCAGTACTTTGTTTAGTGAGTTACGTGACTTTCGAAGTCACAGGTCCGCAAATAAATGAAAAGTAACCATAATCAATATAATTTCGCGGAAATATTTTGTTATTGTTCTTTTGAAATGTTTGATTTGGTTGACATTGACAAGCAACAATCATCCATGTTTTCTGTTCTTTCTTTCATGTTGTACGTCAGCTCCCCCCAGGGGCGAGAGGAGGACACAGGAGCAGCAGGCGGCGGATGCTGTTCAACAGGGCCAGGATCGGGCAGGCGAGGGCTCCTCTGCTGGCCCCAGTAAGTTTTCATTTTAGACTAGTACCTATTTTTCCTAGCGTTCCTCATTTGACTTTTTTCAAAATTGTCTTTGCTCTTCTTGTAGACTGTATCTAAATTCTTATCCTGCCTCTACTATGACTCCCTGTGGTATTACTAGATTATTCTTATTAGTCTGTCTGTGTAGCTAACTAAGATTGCACGGTTGGCGAAACTCCCATGATTCTAGTCAGCAATAGCTCTATCAACTTAGTGCAGTCCTCTGGGATTGTCCATAATGTCTTTTGAAGTGTTCTATCTGGACTCATGCTTGCAAAAATTGCAAAACCTTTCGCTCAGTCACTCTAGTCTGGACCAAAAAACACAGATTGTATTTAAGTTTAAAAGCTTTATTAAAAGTAAACACATTTATTAAAATGAAGTCATAATAAAACTAAACGTTTAACTGATAATGGAAAAGTGGTTAGTGCTGACGATTAATTGAAGACATTTCTTGTGGTCGAGCCGAGCTCTCACCTGGTTTCAACTTGATCTTGTTGTTAGAAGTCCATCTTCTGTCTGTGTGGAGAAAAATGGTGCGTGTTAAAAAAACAGCCTTCATCAGTTGTGCCAAAAAGTGCAGCAAGACAACCTTCCCTGGAAAAAGGGACATTTTTTTTAACTTTAACGTAGACAGTCACAAATTACATTGTTTTCACATGTCTTCATTCCTAGACCAAATACTAGTGACTAGTGAGTGCTTTATTCTAACATTGTTAAATGTACTTTGTAGGTGGAACATCTGGTGGCGGGGCCAGTGTGGAGGTGGTGGTGCTCGACACGGAGGCGGAGGCCGATTCTTCAGGGGAGGAGGCGGCGGCGGCGGCTGTGAGAGTTGAGACGGTGGTGGTGGCGGCCAGAGGTAAGCTCTTATATATTCCTTACTTATTGAGATTGAAGACTAGCTGGGAAGGCAAGAATATGAGATGCATGGCTGGGTGAATGATGAAGCAATGATGGGTGGAAGGACAACAGCCTGGGTGGGTGACACAGAAACTGTATGTGTCCATATACCTGGATCATGCTACTATCTGACTCTTAGATAGCATATGTGTATCTAGAGCAGGGGTACTCCTAGTACGGCCCGCGGGCCGGTGGTGGCCCGGCAAGCCTTCCTTGGCGGTGCGCAGACCTTGCAGACAATCACTGCTCCCCCGGCCCCCACAGAGCAGAGGCTTTTTTGTATTTCACCTGTTAGCGCCCCTGCATCTCCACTCTGACAATCACTGCTCCCCCGGCCCCCACAGAGCAGAGTGGAGATGCAAGGCCACAAAGAGGTGAAATAGAACAAAGCCTCTGCTCTGTGGGGCCGGGCAAGCAGTGATTGTCAGGGTGGAGAAGCAGGGGCGCTAAAACAAACAAAGCCTCAATAATATGTTAATGGTCTTTTAAAGACCTGTTAAGTACTTTGGTGTTGTTGTCTGTGTGTGCGCGTTGAGGAAGCGGTCTCAACCCGGGCTGAAGGCTGACACAGATAGACACACACACAGTGAGATGACAGAGGGGGAGGGAGAGGGAGGGCAGGAGGGAGAGAGAGATGGAGGGAGGGCAGGAGGGAGAGCAGGAGGGAGAGAGATGTATGTAAATGCTGGGTCTGGTGGCTCAGTGGATGAGGGCATCTGCTGCAGGGACCTGTGTGCAACCTCATGGTCACAAGTTATCGTTTTGCTTTAGCCCCGCCCCCTCTGACTCCGCCCCCACCAGTGCGGCCCTCGGCCCCAAACTACACTGTAAATGTAGCCCCTGAGAGAAAGTTTGTGAGTACCCATGATCTAGAGAGAGTAGACGGTCAGTGGATGAACTAAGTGTAACGTTGAAGAGCATGTAACACTGCACCCGCACGTCCGTTCCAGTGTAGGAAAGGCAAGGAAAAGAACTTTTAATTTTGTCCAAATACTACCATAAATAGTAGCAGTAGTTTGTATTGCAAGCACTGCATAGATCCGGTTATTATGGTGGCCACTCCCTACCTCTCTTAATAAGTTTAGTAGTACTCAGTCATTCATGTGTGGATGTATCACTGGTCACTCAATAAAAAGCAAAGCACCTAAAGTCATCCCATATATAAGCAAAAACATCCCATGTGAAGTGATAGATAATCAGATTATTTATCTTCTTCAATTTTCCATTTCTAGTACTCATTTCCACTGTAGGGTGAAAGTTAAATTAATTAAGCAGTAGCCCTTGAGTTGTAACAGAGTATTCTCAGTGCCACCCGTAATAGAAAAGTAAGAGCTTCACCACCTGCATGTACTGGACGGGTACAGTAACGCAACGGCAACGCAAGTCTAGGTCACTCCTCATGGCGTGCGTCTCTTTTTCTCGGGTGCAAGTTTACTGCGCTGGCATTATGCCGGCTTGCAGAAAATAACGTACCAATTTTCCAAAACAAGAGATAAGAAGAAGAATAAGACTGGTGTACTTTCATAGTCGACTCCAATGGAAGTCCACAGTGCTCGTAGAATTTGTTCCTTAAACTCCCACTAATGTTAGAGCAAGGATGAAGAAGTGTGAGGTTAGATAGATACTGGCCTCAATAGTTATGTAATGCGCTTGCAAGTTGCTAGTTGTACTGCAACACAAATTTCTGCTGAATGATTGAGTTAATCTTAAAGAGCATTGGTTACAGACTATGTCTTTCTTTCTTCATATAGGTTCTCCTTCCAAACGAACAAGGAGGAAGGAGCTGGCTAGAGCGGCCCGGCAACGGAGGATCGAGGCCACTGTTGCGGAATATCGGCGGCTGGTGGCCCTGGAGAACGTGGAAAGTGTGCAGTCGACAACTACGACAACGTCGTCTGCATCGGCCTCCGTGGCCCCACGGGCTGCCACCCAGCACAGTGGTCCACCCAGACTGAGCCGGGCTGCCAAAGGCAAACGCCACCGCCGAGCAGCAAGGCCAACCGCTGCCTCTCACAGGCATTGCACCTGCAAGGCAGTGAAGGCACGCCTGCGCCGCACTACCCTGATGGTGTCCCGCCTTCAGCAGGAGCTCGCCTTGCTCCGCGAGGAGCATGATGCCCTGGCCCAAAAAGTTAACAGCATCCACCCATAGTGTCCCTTGCCCCTTTTTTAGAGACTTTTGGGGGGTGGGAATTGGGAGTTGGGTTTTTGGGGACTTTTGAAGGACAATCGTTGGGGTTAGGGAGGGTCTTGCGGGAGATTATTTTGTTAGGGATATAAATATACTTTTTCAAACTTTATCTGAGCATACCTGTTTTTTACTGCTTGCCTGGTGGGTGGGGGTTTAACGTTGACTGTTTTCCTGAAAGTTTAGTTCCATTTTCTTCCTTTAAGTGTAAATGCCCAAATGTTTTCAACACTAAGTGCCTCTCACAGACTAAGTGAAGTGAATCCAAGAGTCCTAGGACTTTAGTAGTACTACCTTCAGTCTCTCGTCTCTCGTACTAATACTCCATTATACCCCCAAACCACCAAACGCTTATCTTACCTGTAATTTGTGTTTGAAAGTAGGGCTAGACCCAGGGCTGGCTCCACGGGAAACACCGAATAACGTTGGCAATCTTGGTCGGATAAAATTTCCTCATAGCGGTGGTACTAGTGGTGTGACACAGTGGCAGTTGCATGCCTATGAAAAAAAAGAAAATGAAATCTGGTTTGTCCTCCTGAGCAATTCAACGGTACAACTGAGAATATAGCAGGTGACAGAAGTACAGTAGAGCAGTGCCACATTGTAGCCTAACAAATGGTAAAGTATAACTACTAATTCGGTTGAAGTTCTTTCACATTAGCAATGGTTCTTTGTCAAGCAGAGTAAGAATATATCATCAACAACTGTGGAAAGAAAGAATGCGACAGTACAGGGCCTGTGTGGAATTATTGATAACGATATTCAACATAAGGTCTCTGTAGCCAGATACCCGAGAGCCTTGCTGGTCACTATAAATCCATTCACAACAACACTCAATGGGGTTGGTCTGGAAGGTGTCAGGTTTACTCCCCGTGATCCAGTCGATGCAAATATGGTTCCACCTCCAAATGTCACCAACACCCAGAAGTGTAAACACAGGGTGTTCGAGCCATTAGGCGGGGGAGAAAAATAACAAACTAAAATAAAAAATGTGGGATGGGTAAAGGTAGGGTCAGCAGGGAAAGGATACCTGTAACAGAAGACAAGACAGGCATCAGTGAAGTGCTGTCCTAACATACAAGGGTACTCTCATATAGTCTCACTAAATAACCAAGGAAGTAGACAAGTACCTGAGCACCAAGAAAACATGACCTTGGATAGGAAATACTATAGCCCTTCTGCCACAATCTGTGAGGAAGGCCTAAGAAACACATAAACATATAGTTAACGAACACACTCCTGTCGCACCAAACACACTCGCGTTATACTAAGACATCAAACCCACTACTCACAACATACCACAAACTTGGTAGAGGACTCAATGTACAAAGGGGGTTCCAAATAGTCAAAGCAAATATGTATGGTCCAACAAAAAGGAAGAGGGAAACGGTAGTGTGTAGGAAGCAAGAACTACAACACTGCGCTCTCTAAGTAATGACCCAGTAGAGAATCTTTGGTGAAGGTCAAACAGAAAAACGTAGTTGCGACCACCACTGAATTCTGCCAACAACACACCCCACGGTGCACTACACAAAGAGAACTGGGGTAGCCTGTAGTTACCTCACTACATGCCCAGTTATGGAGGTCCTTTGAAATACACAGTTATACAACGGAGACGCGTAGTTGTCCTTACTACCGCGCTCCGTTTTAATAGTACAAAAACGATCCCCGATGTGAACGCTAACACGTGGTATAGACCGCCACTGTGCTCCGCCACACACAATTCAACCAAACAGGAATTCATCAAAGGTAGAATTCTGTTAGAAAACAGTCACAGAACCTCCCTTAACAATCCGTTCAGGCAGTAATCAGCTGACCGCACGGGCGGCCGAAGAGTTTAGAGCGGCTTTACCTGAAGACGCGTGAAGTCCGTCTACCGCCAAGGACAGAACACGGAAGCGCTCCCCACTGAGCCTCAGGGGGGGGGGGGGGGGGAAGGTGATAGTCCACAGGAGACACGATAGAAAAGCATGCAGAGCGTCCGCTCTCATGCCGGTGCAGAACAGAAACCAGAATAACGCGCAACAGGAAGCGCGTCTGTTCCCCAGATAAACTTCCTGCAAGTCTCCCGCCTACTCATGGGAAATGTAGTTTCATAGTACGGTAGGCGCTTAGGGGCTGCGTAACCTGACAGAAGGTATAGTAGATAGAAAAGGAGAAATTGCTTTTTTTCTAGGTGTCCCCTCACTCACCAGGGTTGCCCCTTGGTGACATGCTTCATCATTGGGGCCATCCCAGTCCTCTACGGCCTGGGGCGTGCTGCGACTTGCGAATTACGTAGGAGCACTTACAAATGACTATGTGTGGTGCAGATGTGATAGTGGAGTGGACTAAGTGATGTGTTAAGGGATCAATTTAGAAGCCTAGAGAGAGCCAAGAAATGCAGTCACAGTCAGAGAAAAAGGCAAGGGATACTGTATCTATGTGGTTGTAGTGGTCCTGTTGGAAGTGGTAAGTAAGTTGCCTGCAGAAAAAAAATCCTCCTATTAGCGGCACTCCTCCATTGCAGCCGACGCTTCGTCCATCGATGTTGGTCACCAGAAGACACCCTGTAAAAAAAAGCACAGCATAGACAAACAATTGAACATAAACAATTCTTTGGGTACAAACCTATCCATCAATCTTTGAAAGTGCATGCACTACTGCATGCATGTCAGTGAAAAGTAAGTAGTACATTCGACAACTGTGGAAGAAAGAATGCAACAGTAAAGGGCCTATGTGTAAATTATTGATAACGATATTCAACATAAGGTCTCTGTAGCCAGATACCCGAGAGCCTTGCTGGTCACTATAAATCCATTCACAACAACACTCAGTGGGGTTGGTCTGGAAGGTATAGTAGATAGAAAAGGAGAAATTGCTTTTTTTCTAGGTGTCCCCTCACTCACCAGGGTTGCCCCTTGGTGACATGCTTCATCATTGGGGCCATCCCAGTCCTCTACGGCCTGGGGCGTGCTGCGACTTGCGAATTACGTCGGAGCACTTACAAATGACTATGTGTGGTGCAGATGTGATAGTGGAGTGGACTAAGTGATGTGTTAAGGGATCAATGTAGAAGCCGAGAGAGAGCCAAGAAATGCAGTCACAGTCAGAGAAAAAGGCAAGGGATACTGTATCTATGTGGTTGTAGTGGTCCTGTTGGAAGTGGTAAGTAAGTTGCCTGCAGAAAAAAAATCCTCCTATTAGCGGCACTCCTCCATTGCAGCCGACGCTTCGTCCATCGATGTTGGTCACCAGAAGACACCCTGTCCACTGCCTGCCTGATGCTGAATTGTGGCTCGCTACTGTGAAGCCTGACTCCATCCTTTTTTCCCCATTGCAGAGACTGAAACCCGGCCTGTAATTATTCAACGAAAAACAGGAAGTGATATAATATTACAACACCACTGATAAATAAATATAAGGTATGTAGGCTGTGGAGTGCAAAAAGTCACAATTTGTTTTTCCTAGTAGACAGTACAATATTTTTGAAAGTGCGTACTCTGAGTCACCTTTTGAAGGATAAATAAGTATGGGCAAATTAATGTAGCGGATCTTGCCCCTCAAGCTAGGTGTACTGTAAACTGTGTTTTAGAACAAAATTAGATCTTCCTAGCAGTGCTCCCACCAAGACCCTTACTAAAGCCAGTCGCAAAAATGTAGAAGACCCCCAATCAAATCTCAAAAAACGAGGCCTAGCAGAAAACTGGTGACAAAACTTACTTTGAAAGTAAAAGTAGGCCGAAGTACCCTAATTACCCATTACCCACCGTGGATTGCATTCAAACCACTTGCAAGCAACCAAGCAAAAGTAGCCATAGCCAGCATCGCTCCAAGACTCGAAATCCCCCCCACTCAAACACATGCAATAGAAATACTGCTAACCCTAACGAACCCTAAGTTAAGAATAGTGGCAAAGGCTTTCTTTAACTATGCCAAATCCCCCCTTTCCCACCATGGATTTTCTTCAAATGACTTGCAACCAAAATTACACATTCTCACGAGTGCTCTAAGACCCCAGAACTCAGTTGGAAAAATCTAGAACACCCCGAAAAACATGCAATCCTGCTGCTAGGGCTAACCCTAACGAACCCTAAGTTACAAAAAGTGCCAAAACTAAAGGCTTTTCCGCGCGGATTTTGTCCCAACCACTTCTACCCGGTATTAGACCTTCCCAGGAATGCCCCAAGACCCGGCAACCCACCCGCCAAGAAGCGTAACACCCCCAAACAGGCCAAAAGCAAAATCTCATACTTGCAATATTTCTGGGCCTTCGGTCCAAACGCGCTGCGTAGCTAGGCCATAAGTCGGGGTTGGCACGACGGATTTCCTGAAAAGCAAATGCAATCAAGATTAGAGTGTCCCAGCAGTGCTCCCAGACCACGAAACTCACCCACAAACACCAGGAAGCCCCCCAAACAGGCCCCCGAAAACGCTACATAGAGCAAAATGTCAGAAATAGCCAAAAAAAAATCGGCCTGGATTTTGTCCCAACCACTTCTACCCGGTATTAGACCTTCCCAGGAATGCCCCAAGACCCGTCAACCCACCCGCCAAGAAGCATAACACCCCCAAACAGGCCAAAAGCAAAATCTCATACTTGCAATATTTCTGGGCCTTCGGTCCAAACGCGCTGCGTAGCTAGGCCATAAGTCGGGGTTGGCACGACGGATTTCCTGAAAAGCAAATGCAATCAAGATTAGAGTGTCCCAGCAGTGCTCCCAGACCACGAAACTCACCCACAAACACCAGGAAGCCCCCCAAACAGGCCCCCGAAAACGCTACATAGAGCAAAATGTCAGAAATAGCCAAAAAAAAATCGGCCTGGATTTTGTCCCAACCACTTCTACCCGGTATTAGACCTTCCCAGGAATGCCCCAAGACCCGTCAACCCACCCGCCAAGAAGCATAACACCCCCAAACAGGCCAAAAGCAAAATCTCATACTTGCAATATTTCTGGGCCTTCGGTCCAAACGCGCTGCGTAGCTAGGCCATAAGTCGGGGTTGGCACGACGGATTTCCTGAAAAGCAAATGCAATCAAGATTAGAGTGTCCCAGCAGTGCTCCCAGACCACGAAACTCACCCACAAACACCAGGAAGCCCCCCAAACAGGCCCCCGAAAACGCTACATAGAGCAAAATGTCAGAAATAGCCAAAAAAAAATCGGCCTGGATTTTGTCCCAACCACTTCTACCCGGTATTAGACCTTCCCAGGAATGCCCCAAGACCCGTCAACCCACCCGCCAAGAAGCATAACACCCCCAAACAGGCCAAAAGCAAAATCTCATACTTGCAATATTTCTGGGCCTTCGGTCCAAACGCGCTGCGTAGCTAGGCCATAAGTCGGGGTTGGCACGACGGATTTCCTGAAAAGCAAATGCAATCAAGATTAGAGTGTCCCAGCAATGCTCCCAGACCACGAAACTCACCCACAAACAGACGGAACCCCCCCTAAGAGCACCTCAAAGGCAAGCAAGTCATCAAAAACACAAAAAAATTTCCGCCTCGGATTTGGTCCAAACCACTTTTAGTGCTTCCCAGCAATGGCCCCAGACCCGTCAACTCACCTGCAAAGAGGTAGAACAACACCCCCACAAGTTCTGAGTCTTTCTTCATTGGGCGTAAACCAGCCCTCTGCTTTGATGGAAATAGGAGTCTGGAGGAGGAGGATAGAGGAGCATGTTCTTCTGAACTTGTGAACCTGAGGAATGCAGACTGCGGCACCTTCAAATAAATTAGCAAACAAGTGAAGACAGTTCTGCTGATGGGCTTGTTTTTGTGATTATCTGATTAAAGTTTGAATTATATTAACTGTGCACAACAAAGAAAGACAGACACACAGGAATAAAAGTGAATAAGGATGAAAAAGAAAGTTATTGATTCGTTGTCTCATTTTCAGGGCTCGAAGTCGGTATCACGGTCCAGGAATAAGAATAAGGCTTCGTCATCATACTCTGCAAATTCAGGCAGGGTGAGCTCAGTGTCACCTGACAGAGTAGAAATTCCCTCATCTATGTTGCTGGCCACCTCCTCTTCATCCGGCACGCTCTCTCGTACTCTGAAATCTGGTGGTATGAGGTGCTGATTCATCTTGATCATTGTTAACCTCTCCACATTTTTGGGCGAGAGGCGGCTCCGTTTGGGAGTTACAATCCCACCAGCCGCACTGAAAACCCGTTCAGAAGACACGCTTGCGAGTGGGCAAGACAAGTAGTTTAAAGCCAGGTTGGTGAGCTGTGGCCACAATTCTTTTTTCCCATGCCAATACGCCAATGGGTCAGAATTAACATAGACCTCTGTTGAGTCATTCAGATAGTCCTTCACCATCGACTCAAGGTCCTCATCCAAGGTTCCTCCACTTTGCTTAGCTCTTGCTGTGCCTCTGACCTTTTGAGAACCAAACCCACGCAGAGCTAGCCAATCCTCTTCAGCCTCCAATGTTTCTGTTGTCTTTCGTGCAGATGATCCGGTTGCCGGTGTCTTTAACGGCTGAGAGGTCACTTGTGCCACAGCCACAGGTGCAGAAGTGGATTGTTTTGACTGGGGATGGCCTGCTGATGTACTGCCATTTCCTTCAATTTCCAGCCGTTCTGTTTCAAACTTCTTGGCTGACAAGGCTAGCCAACGTTTGTACTTTAGAACATGTTCATCATCAAAAGGAAAGAATGCTTGGCCTGCCAGCGCCTTTTTGTAGCGTGGATCCAGAATAGTAGCACAAATGTAATGCTGTTCTGAGTGGATCTTTTTAAGACGTTCATCACCTTGTAGGAGCTCTAATAATTGCTCGGCCAGAAGCAAAGAGTCTTGGTTTTTATCTTTTCTAAACACAGAACACACCTCCTTCAGTTGGTCCTCCAGCATGTACAACAATGGGATAGCTTTTCCCAAATTAGAGTCCTCCTTGCTGACTGCACGCGTGAAGAACTCAAAAGGACGAAGCATGCGTGTCAGGCTTTCAACTATGTTCCATTGCGGCCCACCCATCCTCAGCTCCTCTGCACCCTCTTTAAGGAAATATTGATCGAGTTCCGTATACTGCTCATACAGACGCTCAAGCATGTAGAAGGTTGAGTTCCAACGTGTTACCACCTCCTGGATGAGTGCTTTCACTGGCATTTGATGTTGATATAGCAGGCTCCTCAGCTGCTTCCGGGCCTTAAAAGAATGGCTGAAATGCTTGCACATTTTTCGGCAGGTGTCCAATACACCGTACGCTGCACTGCCTTTATTACCCAAGAATTTTTGGACAACCAGGTTTATACAGTGCGCCAAACACGGCACTCTGAAATAGTAACCGTCCCTCATGGCCTTAACTATATTGGAGCCATTGTCCGTGGAAACATAACCAACCTTGCGTTTTAGTGGGGACAGACAGTTAAGGACCTTTGTGTTAAAGACATCCAAAATGTTTTCTGCTGTGTGACGTTTCTCCAAACCAAACATGGCTAGTGTTGCATGTTTCCGAGCACCTTTAAAAACAATGTTAGTGTCAACACCTGAGTTTAGCTTTGCTTTAGCCCCTGAAAAAGAGACCCAGTGTGCAGTGATGCACATGTAATCAGCGCCTGCGCCACTGGTCCACATGTCTGTTGTCAGATGTATAGTGTGAACAGCACTCTTCTGCAAAGCTGCCCCAATCACCTTCAGAACATCTTCATGTAGTGCTGGAACCGCAACTCGTGCAAAATAGAACCGGCTAGGAACCTTCCATTTAGGGCAGAGCGCTGTCACTAATTCTAGAAAACCAACCCCTTCTACAAAAGAAAAAGGGAGAAGGTCCAGAGCTAGCATTTTAGCCAGCTTAGTGTTATACAGACGGGTCATTGGGTGGTTGCGTTCATATTGCGCTTCTGTAAACAACATCTTTTTAATGTTGCCCTGGACCAAGGATTTACGGGATGATGATGATCTCTTCGACCCAGTTACGCTCGCTGATGAACTTTTCCGCATTGATGTCTCACTCTCTCCCACACTCTTAGTGTGGCTCCCATGGGGTGTGCTGCTGACAGGGGAACTGGGTGTAAGTGAAGTGTTTGAATCGTCTTCTACCTCCTCGTCATCACCAGATGAAAAAACAACGTTTTCATTGCGTGCAATTGCGGCTTCCTTGATCGTGTGTAGGTGCGCAAACCATTGGACATCGTGCGTTCTCCTAAGATGACCTCTCTGGCCTCCGGTACCATAGTTGGAACCCAACTTACCACGACTAACTCGAAGCTTACAAATGCTACAAATGGCTACGTTTTCATTTTTTGGGCAAACACTAAAGAAGTCCCAAACTGGAGACTTGAAATGTCTTCGGGGGCCGGAGGAGGCGGCGATACTGGTGGTGGTGGTCCTGCTGCTAATGCCAGATGAAGTGGAGGATGTGGATTGCCGAACTTCAGTACGTTTTGCACTTTCACCACCACGAATTGAGGTCGAGGACGAGGTGGGTACCTTCTTGCGAAGAAATATGGAAGCGGTAGGTTTTGGTGTACTACTTAACTCCAAATCTAATGATTCCATTTCCATTGCCTCCTCGCCGACATCATCATCACGCTCAGCAGCTTCTCGGGATAGGGTCAAAATGTCTCTTTGCTGCATGCCCGGTGGGGCTGCAGTGACCTTTGTGATGACTGGCTCGTCGTCATCGTGAGAGGCTTCATCACCAGCAGTATCTGTCACTTCTTGTTGAGCCTCATCACACTCCATAGGTTTGAGTTTTTGGACGACCTTCCTTTTACGCTTAGGTACCGGTGTCAGATCATGGTGTGCCTCACTCTCAGGCTGCCGTGGTGGTACCCATTCGTCATCCAGATCATCAGAAGGCGGTGGGCTTGAAGAAGATGTAGACACCCCCCTTGATCTTTTCCTTGCTAGGGATGTGGAAGACAATGAATGATCATCAGGAAGAGTGGCTTCCAATGATACCTCGGCTTCATTGTCGATTTCCTGATGTGCCCCTACTTCGGGAGGAACAACTATTGTGGGCACTTGTGAACCTCCATGCACCTTTGCTTGCGCATCTCCTTTTGCTGCCTCTCCTTCCACATGTACTTGGGCGTGTACTTGCACATGGTGTTGTTGTTGCGGCTGTGTTGATTCAGGGACATTGCTGCTACTTTCTTGCGATGAGCCAACATCACTGGTCGATGGTGATTGGAGAAGTACACTGACTGCCTCTGAAGCACTCAAGGGCTTTGACTTAAGTTGGCGTGGTGGTGGAGGCACTGAACCCAATGGAGCAGGGGTGCTGCTCCCAGCTTGGTCCCCAGCAGAACCTGCTGCAGCAGGCGTACTTTTTTTTTTGCTCCCAAAAAACGTGGCGGGTGGCACACCAGCCTCCTTGGTACCTTGCTTCTTCTGCTCCTTACTAGCAACTTTCTTGCTAGAGGAGCTACGGAGAACTTTCTTTGGGGGCGGGGCCATCTTCTTCAGAGCAGGTCAGACAGCAGGCCGCAGTTGCACGAATTGTAGAGTTGTCTGAGGCCAGACGTGACGTCGCGTGACGTTATGCTGCACACACACACCGCTGCAGGACTTCTTCCTGGCACTGGTGGTTCTCTTGAGTCTTGTGCACCTAAAAAAAATGGAAGACAGAGGAACATCAGTTCAGTTATAGAGCACAAAAAAATCGAAAAACACTGCAAAATCAGCACAATCCCAATCCATCCATGCCCTCCATAATGTTTAAATTCAAGACAACCCACAGAAAGACTAGGCCCATGCAAGACTCACTAGTACCCCTGGGCATAAATAAAGGTTGAAAAGTAGGCAAAATGGTTGGAGGCCTAACAACAAAGCCTGCATTCAAAATGGCCACTTGCCTGCCAGCACATGGCCAGTGCCTGTAGCTGCACTCAAAATGGCCACCAGCCACATGGCATGTCCCTCCCCATGAACACCCCCAAAAATCGAAAAACACTGCAAAATCAGCACAATCCCATTCCATCCATGGCCTCCATGATGTTTAAATTCAAGACAACCCACAGAAAGACTAGGCCCATGCAAGACTCACTACCCCTGGGCATAAATAAAGGTTGAAAAGTAGGCAAAATGGTTGGAGGCCTAACAACAAAGCCTGCATTCAAAATGGCCACTTGCCTGCCAGCACATGGCCAGTGCCTGTAGCTGCACTCAAAATGGCCACCAGCCACATGGCATGTCCCTCCCCATGAACACCCCCAAAAATCGAAAAACACTGCAAAATCAGCACAATCCCATTCCATCCATGCCCTCCATGATGTTTAAATTCAAGACACCCCACAGAAAGACTAGGCCCATGCACCACTCACTACCCCTGGTCAAGGCCCCAACAACAGGTCAAAAATCGAAAAACACAGAAAAATCAGCACAATCCCATTCAATCCATGCCCTCCATGATGTTTAAGTTGAAGACAGCCCACAGAAAGACTAGGCCCATGCTAGACTCAAATACCCCTGGTGAAAAGGCCACAAGTACAGGCCCAAAAAACGAAAATCACTGAAAAATCTGCACAATCCCATTCAATCCATGCCCTCCATGATGTTTAAGTTGAAGACAGCCCACAGAAAAACTAGGCCCATGCTAGACTCAAATACCCCTGGTGAAAAGGCCACAAGTACAGGCCCAAAAAACGAAAATCACTGAAAAATCTGCACAATCCCATTCCATCCATGGCCTCCATGATGTTTAAATTCAAGACAACCCAGAGAAAGACTAGGCCCATGCAAGACTCACTACCCCTGGGCATAAATAAAGGTTGAAAAGTAGGCAAAATGGTTGGAGGCCTAACAACAAAGCCTGCATTCAAAATGGCCACTTGCCTGCCAGCACATGGCCAGTGCCTGTAGCTGCACTCAAAATGGCCACCAGCCACATGGCATGTCCCTCCCCATGAACACCCCCAAAAATCGAAAAACACTGCAAAATCAGCACAATCCCATTCCATCCATGGCCTCCATGATGTTTAAATTCAAGACAACCCACAGAAAGACTAGGCCCATGCAAGACTCACTACCCCTGGGCATAAATAAAGGTTGAAAAGTAGGCAAAATGGTTGGAGGCCTAACAACAAAGCCTGCATTCAAAATGGCCACTTGCCTGCCAGCACATGGCCAGTGCCTGTAGCTGCACTCAAAATGGCCACCAGCCACATGGCATGTCCCTCCCCATGAACACCCCCAAAAATCGAAAAACACTGCAAAATCAGCACAATCCCATTCCATCCATGCCCTCCATGATGTTTAAATTCAAGACATCCCACAGAAAGACTAGGCCCATGCACCACTCACTACCCCTGGTCAAGGCCCCAACCACAGGTCAAAAATCGAAAAACACAGAAAAATCAGCACAATCCCATTCAATCCATGCCCTCCATGATGTTTAAGTTGAAGACAGCCCACAGAAAGACTAGGCCCATGCTAGACTCAAATACCCCTGGTGAAAAGGCCACAAGTACAGGCCCAAAAAACGAAAATCACTGAAAAATCTGCACAATCCCATTCCATCCATGGCCTCCATGATGTTTAAATTCAAGACAACCCACAGAAAGACTAGGCCCATGCAAGACTCACTACCCCTGGGCATAAATAAAGGTTGAAAAGTAGGCAAAATGGTTGGAGGCCTAACAACAAAGCCTGCATTCAAAATGGCCACTTGCCTGCCAGCACATGACCAGTGCCTGTAGCTGCACTCAAAATGGCCACCAGCCACATGGCATGTCCCTCCCCATGAACACCCCCAAAAATCGAAAAACACTGCAAAATCAGCACAATCCCATTCCATCCATGGCCTACATGATGTTTAAATTCAAGACAGCCCACAGAAAGACTAGGCCCATGCACCACTCACTACCCCTGGTCAAGGCCCCAACAACAGGTCAAAAATCGAAAAACACAGAAAAATCAGCACAATCCCATTCCATCCATGCCCTCCATGATGTTTAAATTCAAGACACCCCACAGAAAGACTAGGCCCATGCAACACTCACTACCCCTGGTGAAAAGGCCACAAGTACAGCCCAAAAAAACGAAAATCACTGAAAAATAAGCACAATCCCAAGCCATCCAGCCCCTCCATGATGTTTAAATTCAAGACACCCCACAGAAAGACTCAGTCCACCCACCACTGAGTACCCCTGGGCAAAAGGCCCCAAAACAGCCCAAAAATCGAAAATTCCAAAATTTTAATTGCAGCAACTGTATTGCCCCAAACAAACTTACTTGTAAAATTTCTAATCCAACAGTGATCCAAAGAAAGTCAAAAAGGCCTCAAATCCAAAGATCCAGCAGCATCCACAAAAAGTAATCCTTCCAGCTGCACATCCAAATGAAAAGTGACCAGGAGATGGACAAAGCACTGGGAGGAGCCTGCTGAACAGGAACAGGAAGTTGAAGACTATGGGGCACTTCCTTCCTCCCACCCCCCTGCACCCCTCCCCAAAATGGACTCCTCGCTAAAAAAGTGCAGGCAAATGTCAAACTAAGGAGTTATTCACATAAAAATCATCATTTCTAGAAGGTTTATGCTGCTTGCTGGTGGATTTCTTGTGCAGAATTGCAAATTTATATTTTCGCTCGCCGCATCTCAAATCTCGCAATTGCGAAGTACCGCGAGACGTGATCTCGCCGTACTCGCGTTGACAAACTATCGCTGGCAAGCCGCGATGACGTAATCGCGCTCGCCAATTCCCGCGGGATCACACAGCAAGATCCAAAATGGCGCAGCACTCGCAAACTATCGAAAAAAACAACTCGGCAAACGATGATAAACGCCGCGCGCCGCAAAAATTGTATCACCAACGCCGCGCGCCGCCAAAAAAATCCGCTGCGTGCGAATTTGCGGATTTTGCGGGAAATCCGCAAATCTCGCGGATTGCGGATTTCCCGAAAATCCGCAAAATCCGCGAGCGTAACGGATTTTCCGCCCATGCTTAGGCGCGTCCCGTAAGCGCACCCAAAATTTTTTTTTTTAAAATAATGAAGGAGTGAGCATAAGGAAAAGGGACAGAGAGAGTGGTGTTAAGAGAAAGAGAGCTAGAGGGAGGAACACAGAGGGACTCTGTAATAGATAGTAAGACAGAGAAAAGGTGTTAGAGGAAGTAACTGAGAAAAGGAAAGACATGGGGAGTGACAGAGAGAAAGGACAGAGAGAGTAAAGGAAGGAGTGACAGAAAGGGACTGAGTGAACCAGAAAAGAAAGGTAAGTGAGGGAGTGTGGGTGAGCAGGGGAACTGAAATAAGTTGAATGTGGTAGGAAAGTAAGGAAAAGAGAAGTAAACATGGAGAATAAGAATAAGTGAGGGAAGCAGAGTTAGGAAACAGGGGTGAGGTAGGGTGAGAGAAAAGTAGTGAGGGTAAAGCAAAGGGTGATGACATACTACATTGTTTTAGTGACACTTACCATATAATTAATGTAAACTTAATTACATATTTTTTCTACACTTTTTATCTGTGAAAGACAGAAGAAAAAATAAGTTATAATTAGTAAAATATATATTTTAAAATAGAAGAGACAGGTCAAGAGGTAAAAAATCATAAAAGTGTACTAAGAAATAAAGCAAGAGTGAAGGATACAGAAAGGGAAATAAAGTAATGTAGAAGGACAAAAAGAGGGAAAAAGAAATAGAAGGAGAGCAAATTACTAAGAGTAAGACAGCTAAATTCAGTGACAGAGAGGAAGAGAAGAGAGAAATGAACCGAAGGTAAGTAAGATACTAAAAGAATGTGAGTTACGAAAACTAAATCAGGAAAGAGGAGTAAGAAAAAGGGGAATGAGTGAGAGGGAAAGGAGTCTGATTGAGGATCCATTTACAAGAAAGAGGAATGGAAGATGACTGAGAGTGAGTGAAGGGGATTCACACAATGAGGGGATGAAGGGAGTGAGGATAATATAGAAGGATTGAGGGGAAAGGAATGAGGAAGTAAGTACACAGAGGGACTAAGGGAAGGATTGAGTGAAGTGGAGTACAATGAGTGAGGAAAGGAAAATGAGTAAAGGAGCAAAAGAAGGAAAGAGAGGGGAAGAGGACTAAAGCAGTGGTACTGAGAGAATGTGATTCGGTGATGAAAGTAAAGAGAAGGACACTGAAAGATAGGAAATGCGGGTAGTAATGAGAGAGGAGCAGTGAAGTTGTTGTAAGAGAAATGATAGAAGGTAGATAAACACAAGTGAGCATATCAAAAGGAGAGTGAGGGACTGAGGACATAGAGGTAGTGAACGAAAGAAGAGGACAAAAGAAAGAAGCAAAGAAAGATAAGTGAGGGAAAATGGGTGAGTTATAGTGACAGAGTGCGACAAAAGAGGTGCCTGAGTAAAGAGGAATTAGTAAAAGAGCAAAGAAGGAAAAGACGCAAAAAAAAGAAGTAAAGTAGACAGACTGAAAGCTGAAAAGTGGTGCAAGGGAGAGAGGAGATGCAGACAGTTGAAATGGGATTGAGGGGTTGTGAAAGAAGTTGAGTAAAGGAACAGCGATGAAACAGAGTGAGAGAAAAGCAGTGTGAGTGAGTAAAGAGAGCTGAAAAAGGGTGGAAAAAGTAAAGTGAGTGTGGGACAATGGGAATACAATATAAATTACACAATATAAACTATAGAATAACTTGTACAACATGTTAGATAGTTTATTTTTGCTGTTCTCAGAATATATTGAATTTCACTAAAAACAGTGAGTTCAAACTATTCATCAAATGACAGCGGGAAAAAAACCACAATCTAAAAGATTGTGTTTTAAAAATCCCATATAAACTTACAAATCATATATGTACACTAATCTTTCATTCACTTACTTTTCCTTGAGGCCAAATAGTAGATCGTGAAGGTCCTTTTCATTGGAAAATACTCTGCTGTTCTTTAAAATTTCCATTTAATCGACTTTCTATAAAAAAAAGCTCTAATAACATCTGAAATAATTCTCAACATTTTCATTTCCTCCTTGTGTTAAGTCATGACTCTTTGCTCATTCCTTCACCTTTCCTTACGGCCAAGTAGTGTCAGATATATCAGTATGTTTTTAAATTTCTGAAATCGAACTCTGAAATTACCGTTTACCCTATGTTCTGAAAGAAAAGCTCATACAACATTTTCACAATGTTTAAATATTCATATTCCCATCTTTGGATCACTCATGTTCAACATTTCCTATAATACTGATATCACTTACTATGAAATCCACTTACAGTACCTATATGAAACTGGATTTTTTATATTATGTTGATCACTTTTACTCACAATATAATTTTAAACAGTAGACTAACTTTTATTAACTGCTCCCGCCTTCATAGGCCAATTACCTTTACTTAAATTTTGGTTCTAAAAACACTAGGTAAGAATTTTTTAAGTCAAAAGGCAAACGTTGTTTGTAAGTCAAATGAGTATCATTGTAATAAGTCCAACCTTTTCGACATTTTAAATAAGCTGTATAATGCCCTGATGTTGTCGAAGGACCGTCATGATAAATAATAGCTACAGTTGCAAAGGTTCTTCCTGAAATTGATAACTGAGAAGCCACAACATTTCTAATACAAGTTGTCAATTTAGTTCCATCAGGTCTACATCGTTGAAACACTAAAATAACATACTGACCATAAGTTTGTATAAATAAAGTGGACAGCACTGGACACTTACATTGGGTACACACCATATTATGATCAGCTGCTTTAACTAGATTATTAAATGACACTGATTTGCAGTCTGGTAAAGTTAAATATATAAATCTTTCAGTGTCTATTCTAGTAGTACTTGATAAACTACAATTGTCGCAGTCATGCTGCCATTGATAAGAAAGGCTAAAAAGATTTTCTACATCTACACCTTCATCTTCCAAAACACCAAACATATACATTAAAAATTCCTGACAACCCTGCTGAATGTTCTGTGAATTTTTTTTTGACCAGAACATATGTCTAAAAGATTTCGAATTTCTGTAACACTTTCTATTTTTGCCCTATCACTGCTACATTTCTTAAACACAGAATTCAATAAACCACAGATTCTTTGATCCCGATTTTCAACAATCTGTTCTTGTAAAGTTTGAAGAAAAAAACAACATTAACCACTACATTAGCATAGCAGTTGACACCAGAACTGTTTTCAAACTGAAATCCAACAACATCTTCATCAGAATCCTTTTTCTTTCTGTTTACAATTACATTTTCATCTACTTTTTGTCTTTTTGCTAGTACCTCACTGCAATTATTCTCATTTCTTCTTTTTCGGCCTACCACACGTTTTTCAAACAAAGGATATTGAGGCAAATGTGGAGCATACTCTCTTCTTAACCTATTGCATTCTTTAACATAATCTAGAACTGCACAAATCTTTGTCTCATCACACTTAATCAAGTACAATCCTGATAAAGTTCTGACTCGTGATAATGCCACATATGCCATACCTTCTTTAAACACAGAACTTCCAATATTCACTAAAGCACTATCTACACTTAAACCTTGAGATTTATGAATTGTCACCGCATATGCCAAACAAACAGTAAACTGTTTTCGGCGAACATATAAGTCTTTTACAAGCAAAAATCTAGCAGAACAACGACTGATTTGTTGTACTTGCTCAATGCCATAAAATTTAATTTTTTAAAATTCTATTCCATCTCTATTTCTATAATTCACAAAATCAACAACATGACCCATTGCTCCATTTACCAGACCTCTTTCAACATTTAAATTCCTTCTCAAAATGATACGACAATTTAAACACACATTTAGAGTCTTTTCAAAACCAGCTGTTTTAGATATACTCTTCTCTAATGAATCCAATTTTGATTTCAGATTTTCTGACAAAATAATTGTTGCTCCCATATGCTCTATTTTATCTATTGCTTCCAGTTTCACAATCTCTTCATTTTCTAACTTTAACATTTTGTTGTTGAAGATGAAACATTCTTGCAGAGTTGGCATCAAAAATATCCCAGATTTGTTCTCAGTAATTTTCTTAAAAATATTCTCTGGAAGAATGTTTTCATTTGGATACAAATTTGAAATTAATTGTGCATATAAAGCTTCTTTCCGGTGCTCACTTACTTTTCCGATTCTTACATCTTGTAGAATATTTTTATAATCTTCATCCTTTGCCTGTCGCATATTTTGAAGCAGTTCTGCATATTTGAAATTCAACCATATATTAACGTTTCCAATGCTTCCTAGGGACTTCCTGGTATCTTCATGCATGAGCATTTTAAACACTGGTTGTCCTTTTACTGGAGTCAACTGCAGTAGATCTCCAAAAACAATAATGCGTTTCCTTCCAAATAACACATCATACTCTGTTCTAAGAATTTCTTCCATTCTCAAATGCACAAAAGCAAGCATTAGATTTGAGACCATGCTTACTTCATCAATGATAAGAAGTTCATTTTCTTCAGGACTCTGGAAACTTCAGAACACGCATCTCCAGATAGCTTGTTGTAATGCAATTTATTATCATGCTCAACTGACAGCATCAGTAAACGATGTAGAGTAATCCCTTTAATGTTATGTGCTGCCAGTCCAGTTGGAGCGGTTCCAACACAAGACAGCGGTGATTCAGTCCTTTTCTGCAGATAAGTTGCAATTGCTTTAATTAGAAAACGTTTTCCTGTTCCCGCTTCTCCACTTACGTAAGTCGAACAGGCTTAAATGATGTACATGAGCACTCTTTTTTCTCATGTCTGAATCCATGTTCAATCTGTTCTGTGACTTTGTCATATATCTTTTTCTGCTCAAAGTTTAGTTGCTTTACCAAATCTTCTAAGTTAACTACATCCTCTTGAGCTTGTTCCATAGCTCTTTCCACCTCATCCATGGCAGTGGCAGCTTAATTTTGGATAATTGGTCCTCCTAGTGGATCCTGACTCAATGAAGTAGAACTCTGACTGTCTTGAGAACTGTCTCTAGCAATCTCTTCAGCAATTGTGGCTTCTTGCTCTATTTCTTCGTTCAACATTTGCAGATAATTTGGAAAAACAGGACATTCTATGGTATCCTTGGTTGCATTAAAATAATCTTCGTAACAGAGAAAATCTCCAAGTAGTTCCTCTTCTGTACGCCATGGCTTAAAGAGTTGCAAAAGAGCTAAATAGTAAAATTCTCTTTTGTCTGGAGATTCGCAACTCAATTTTTGATGATTAATCAAATGGCCTTTTCTCTGCTTCACTAGACATCCTTCATACCCTATTACAGCATATTTTCCATTATTGATATCTTCTGTGATGTTCCTCTTATAACTATAGTTTTGCAGAACTTCATACAAACAAGTGTTGTCAAGGTGAGTACTTCTATTTGGATAGTATGTATCCAACATGTTTGTCTTCAAAATATCTGTACTGTTTGGTTCTTTCTCCGCCAAATACTCAATTTCTTGTACAGATTTCAAAACACGGTTTCGTGCTGCAGCAAGACCTAGACTCACCGAAATGATTGTTTTAGATTTGGCATAGAGACTTGCTGATGATAACCGATCAGAACATTCATATGCTCCAATTTCTCGATGCGACAACATCTTCAGACTAAAACTGTATAATTTTTTACTTATACTCTTTTCATGTGAAATGTCCTCCCACATTTCCTTCAGTTCTGTCTTTTCTTTTTTTGTGATGTAAGACGTCACATATCGAGCCACAGCAATAGAGTTGTCAGCAACGAACTGAATATCCATGTTAGCATTCCACATGGACAAAATCACTGGGTTGTTGTCGTTAATATACTTGGACTCTTCGTTTCTTTTTAAATTGTATGTATTTTTTGGTGATTTCCTCGTCACAGTATGTCGCAGAGAAAACATCAAATTATTTACTTTTCCTTTAGAAATCACTGGTCGTGGAAACGCAAAACGACATTTGGTGTAGAACTTGTCCTTGTTTCTGAATTTTCGATGACAGTACTTTCCACAACGATGGGATTGAAAGCGTAAAACTTGTTGCCTTAAATTGTTTTCTTCAGTAGTTTTCGGAACAGCACATGTTGAATACTCTTCAATGAAACTCATCACTGTGTCATCCGAATCAGTTCCAAATTTGGGTGCATCTTTAATCCATAACAACATATGTATGTGAGGAGCACCTCTCGCTTGATACTCCTTCCTCCAAAAGAAATCCAAAACCTCTCCAAGGGGAGGATTTGTTTTGTTGGTAATAAAAGACATCATAGCTTCAAATCTATGATTGAAATATCTGCATACATTCACTGGATCCAAAGAACACACTTCTCCAGGTGTTTTGAATTCTATATTTTGTATGTTTCCATTTGCCTCTCGTAGATATTGAAGTAAGTCGTCACATGCATACTCAGCACAGTTAAGAGTGAGGAACCATGTAGGAGTTCCTAAGTTTCTTAGCATACCTTTCAATTCCCCATGACGATGGAACCAATACTCATTTGTACCACGCTGACATGCCATGAGATTGATTAACTGAGATTCCAAAATACTGTCTTGCAGATTGACTTTCTCCATAAAGTCCCTCGCCGAAACATTTTGCAGATGTGCTCCACTTTTCAGTATATGATTAACTGCATAAGAAAGCCCAGACAAGTCACTTTCATACAGTAGATGAAACAAATACGGAATGCATTGATGAAACCTTGGATCTTCAGCATATAATCTTAAAGTCCGGTATTGAGCTGCAGGAATTTGAACTGATCGATCGTCATATCGTCCACCTCGACCTGTTGGAAATAACTGTGGAAAATAACGAGCTTCCAAACTTTCTTCCCATACACTAATGGGACTTCCTTTTGCTGCTTTCATTTGAAACAAGTCAATTGCATTCCCCATTACTTCTTTGGAATGCAAAGGATGAACAGTATAATGTTCATATATTTCTTCACTTCTAGACACATCAACTTTTTCAATTTGGCCGACTGAACAATCACTGTCTTCTTCTGTAGCTGTTTCCTCTGCTCCAACACATACATGTTTGTAGTACTCATTGTTTTTGACCAAATACAACGTTGCCTTTTTGTCTTTCCTAACATCCACTAAATCTTGCCAGATTTTCTTACTCTTTGCTGGAACCCCATTAACTAGAATAACCAGAGGATCCTCTTCTACTCTTTCTACACCAATTGTATCAATATTTTTCTTGACATCTAGAGGCAAATAAACAACTCTTCCCTTTAATCCTATTTGTAAATCTGAAGGAGGCAATTTCCCTATCTTAGGCTCCATGCAAACAATAGCCTGAAAAGGATGGACACATTGAATCAAAATAGATTCATAAGTATTTAAATCCATCAATTCAGAAGGAATATCTACCAACTGAAGATTATTATGAACAGCTCTAGCAGGCATTCTGTTTTCATTTAATTTTTTAAAACATAAATTACAAATATGCTGATCAGAACTCAAATCAAAAGAATTCTCCACCAACAAATAAGTTACAAAATCCTTCCATTAACTATTGTTTTCCATTTCACTTTTTGCATATAAATCAACTAACCTAGTCTGAATCTTATAATGAGTCCGTCGACAACACACACAAGTAAAATTAGGCCTTTCACTTGATTTCACCTTAAACTTGGTAATTTCCTCGTCAAACTTTTCTGTACTTAAAATCTGTACATTGTCTTCCACATTACCATCTATTTCTATATCCATTTCTACACTGTCCTCTTTGTCTCCAAAATAACAAAACTCACTTTCTTCACAAATGCACTTCACATCTAATTCAGATCCATGCAAAAGAGCACTGTTTAACTGTTTAAGCTTAAGTGCTGAACTTTTTGCATAATACAACCTTCTCACTAATTCTCTCACTTTATTATGATGCACTGCTAACATCCTAAAATGATGAAAAACACTCTGACATACTTTTCTAGAAAGACAAGCCAGTGAATGCCCATGCAAACCTGTGTTTTCTCTCACTCTGCAAGGATCTAACTCTTGCAACATCTTCATTTTCTGTTTTACACTTTTCTTACTATATGTACGTAAGAAATTACGAAGCAAATCAATTGAATCCTGTCGTACACTACAAATACTACTACACTTCCATGTGTACACTGGACCCTTAGTACGTCTCCCTAAAACCTCTTCAGCTAACACCTCTTCTGCATCTCTAGACACAAGTTTCTCTTTTTCAATCGGACAATTGTCTTTCACCTCATATGCACGACCACTGGTGTCAACTGCATGCACCAAATCATTCTCCTGGAAGTAACTCTACTCATTAAAAAATGGCTCAGAACTTGAACTATGCATCCATTCTCCAGAAAATACTTCACAAAAATTACTCTGATTAATTATTCTTTTCCATCTACTGTTTGATTTGAAAACATCAATTGCCTTGTTAAGTATCCTAATTCAATTGATTACTAAAATAAATAATTTTTTCTTAACTTCGAAAGCCTGATCAACAATCTTCTCTACACTTTTCTTTTTCTTGTAGAAAGCAGTTCTCTGTTTACGTTTCTTCATATTTTTTAACAAATTTAAAACTACCCTATTGTGAAACATTCGTCTATGAATGTCCCTAAATTGGTTTTGCCTTCTATTACTATACATACTGTTCTCTCCTGGTCCAGTAGTGACACTTTTGGGGGGCCTCTCCTTCCTTTTCAAATTTGCTCTCTCCTTCTGTATATTCACATTCTCATTAACATTTTTTTTTGCTCTACATATGTTCAGAAAAAAAGACTTAGTTGTCTTACCAGGAGCTTTTTTTGTGTTTTTTGAAGTACTTGTTGTGGGGGAGTGCTTTAATTCCGTTGCTGTTTTTGATTTTTTCCGTATGGCATCTTTCCTTCTCCTCTGCCTTGAAGGCATATTTCCTTACTTTGGAAATGTTGATTTCAATCTGTGGTAAAGAAAATAATAACACATTATAGACCACTATTAGCAAACAACAAAGGAATGACAATAAGCAAACGATATAAACACTAGTTTACAACATATCTAAGTTTATATCACAGCAACTATATAACTAGGAGTAAGACAGAGAAAAACAGCTAGACAGAGTAACACAAAGAGACAGACAGAGTCAGACAAAGAAACAGGTAGAGGGAGTAAAACATATAGAAGGAGTAAGACAGAGAGAGTGTATAATATGTTGTAAGACAGAGGAAGGATGTAATAGGGAGAGGGAGTAAGTCAAAGAAAGGGAGAAAAAGAGTAAATCAGAAAAGGGGTGTAACAGGGTGTAAGACAGAGAGAGGGTGTTAGAAGAGAAGAGGATGTAAAAGAGACTTAAACAGAGAGAGCCTATAAAAGGGAGAGAGAGAGTAAGCTTGAGAGAGGGTGTAAGAGGAAGTAAAAAAAGAGAGGTGAGGCCTGTCCAGAAGCGCAGAGGAGGTGAGGCCTGTCCAGGGGAGCAGAGGTGGTGAGGCCTGTGTCTAAGAATGCAGTGGACTGGACTTCATGAAGCCTCTCCCCCACTGCATTCTTAGACACAGGCCTCACCTCCTTTGCACCCCTGGACAAGCTTCTCTCCTACTACACTCTTGAACACAGGCCTCGCATCCTCTTCACCCCTATACAAGCCTCACCTCATCTGCAACCCTGAACAGGCTTCACCTCATCTGCACCCCTGGACAGGCCTCACCTCATCTACACCCCTGGACATGCCTCACCTCATCTACACTATTTATTCCTTCTAAAAAATGTAAAAACCATTCATTTGCCCCAAAATCGTTTTTCGCATCACATTTAAGAAACTCAGCACAGGTCCTATGTACAAGCATACAATTTCACTACTGAAACCTCACTATTTCACAAAGGACAATTCCTCTGTCTTGCATATGTTGATATCAAGCATTTCCAAAAAACATGCCACAAACCAACAAGAAAGAACCTCAATCTGCTTCCTAATCTGAGGTAACGCAGGTGACATCATTCTAAAAGGTTCAAATATATTTATTTAATGAGGCAAACACTATTAATTCCTTCTCAAAAATATAAAAGCCATTCATTTACCCCAAAATCGTTTTTTAAATAACTTTTTAAAAACACAGCACAGGTCCTATGTACAAGCATTCCATGCCACTAGTGAAACTTCTCAATTTTACATAATACAATTCCTCTATGCAGCAAAACATATTTACCAGATTAGAAAGCACATTAAGCTTTTTTATTCTTCCTTTGTGTCATATTTCTTGATAATACTTGGTAAAGAAATGTTAGTGCATAGAGGAATTGTATTTTGTAAAAAAGTGAGGTTTCAGTAGTGTAATGAAATGCTTGTACATATGACCTGTGCTCTGTTTTTTAAATGTTATGTAAAAATTGATTTACAGCACATGAATTGGTTTACATTGTTCACAAGGTGTAGATACTGTGTACATGATTGCACGTTTCACCTGTGTTTCCTCAGATTAGGAAGCAGATTGTGCAGATGAGGTGAGGCCTCTCCAGAAGCGCAGAGGAGGTGAGGCCTGTCCAGGGGATCAGAGGTGGTGAAGCCTGTTTCTAAGAATGCAGTGGACTGGACTTCATGAAGCTTCTCCCCCACTGCATTCTTAGACACAGGCCTCACCTCCTTTGCACCCCTGGACAGGCTTCTCTCCCACTACACTCTTGAACACAGGCCTCGCCTCCTCTGCACCCCTGTACAAGCCTCAACTCATCTGCAACCCTGAACAGGCTTCATCTCATCTGCACCCCTAGACAGGCCTCACCTCATCTACACCCCTGGACAGGCCTCACCTCATCTACACTATTTATTCCTTCTAAAAAATGTAAAAACCATTCATTTGCCCCAAAATCGTTTTTCGCATCACATTTAAGAAACACAGCATAGGTCCTATGTACAAGCATGCAATTTCACTACTGAAACCTCACTATTTCACAAAAGACAATTCCTCTATCTTGCATATGTTGATATCAAGCATTTCCAAAAAACATGCCACAAACCAACAAGAAAGAACCTCAATCTGCTTCCTAATCTGAGGTAACGCAGGTGACATCATTCTAAAAGGTTCAAATATATTTATTGAATGAGGCAAACACTATTAATTCCTTCTCAATAATATAAAAGCCATTCATTTACCCCAAAATCATTTTTTAAATAACATTTTAAAAACACAGCACAGGTCCTATGTACAAGCATTCCATGTCACTAGTGAAACTTCTCAATTTTACATAATACAATTCCTCTATGCAGCAAAATCTATTTACCAGATTAGAAAGCACATTAAGCTGTTTTATTCTTCCTTTGTGTCATATTTCTTGATAATACTTGGTAAAGAAATGTTAGTGCATAGAGGAATTGTATTTTGTAAAAAAGTGAGGTTTCAGTAGTGTAATGAAATGCTTGTACATATGACCTGTGCTCTGTTTTTTAAATGTTATGTAAAAATTGATTTACAGCACATGAATTGGTTTTACATTATTCACAAGGTTTAGATACTGTGTAAATGATTGCACGTTTCACCTGTGTTTCCTTAGATTAGGAAGCAGATTGTGCAGATGAGGTGAGGCCTCTCCAGAAGGGCAGAGGAGGTGAGGCCTGCCCACGGGAGTAGAGGTGGTGAGGCCTGTGTCTAAGAATGCAGTGGTCTGGACTTCATGAAGCTGCTCCCCCACTGCATTCTTAGACACAGGCCTCACCTCCTTTGCACCCCTGGACAGGCTGCTCTCCCACTACACTCTTGAACACAGGCCTCGCCTCCTCTACACCCCTGTACAAGCCTCACCTCATCTGCAACCCTGAACAGGCTTCACCTCATCTGCACCCCTAGACAGGCCTCACCTCATCTACACCCCTGAACAGCCCTCAACTCATCTACACTATTTATTCCTTCTCAAAAATGTAAAAACCATTCATTTGCCCCAAAATCGTTTTTCGCATCACATTTAAGAAACACAGCACAGGTCCTATGTATAAGCATACAATTTCACTACTGAAACCTCACTATTTCACAAAAGACAATTCCTCTATCTTGCATATGTTGATATCAAGCATTTCCCAAAAATATGCCACAAACCAACAAGAAAGAACCTCAATCTGCTTCCTAATCTGAGGTAACGCAGGTGACATCATTCTAAAAGGTTCAAATATATTTGATTAATGAGGCAAACACTATTAATTCCTTCTCAAAAATATAAAAGCCATTCATTTACCCCCAAATCGTTTTTAAAATAATATTTTAGAAACACAGCACAGGTCCTATGTACAAGCATTCCATGTCACTAGTGAAACTTCTCAAACTTTACATAATACAATTCCTCTATGCAGCAAAAATCTATTTACCAGATTAGGAAGCACATTAAGATTTTGTATTCTTCCTTTGTGTCATATTTCTTGATAATACTTGGTAAAGAAATGTTAGTGCATAGAGGAATTGTATTTTGAAAAAAGTGAGGTTTCAGTAGTGTAATGAAATGCTTGTACATTTGACCTGTGCTCTTTTTTTAAATGTTATGTAAAAATTGATTTACAGCACATGAATTGGTTTTACATTATTCACAAGGTTTAGATACTGTGTACATGATTGCACGTTTCACCTGTGTTTTCTCAGATTAGGAAGTAGATTGTGCAGATGAGGTGAGGCCTGTCCAGAAGCGCAGAGGAGGTAAGGCCTGTCCAGGGGAGCAGAGGTGGTGAGGCCTGTGTCTAAGAATGCAGTGGACTGGACTTCATGAAGCTCCTCACCCACTGCATTCTTAGACACAGGCCTCACCTCCTTTGCACCCCTGGACAGGCTTCTCTCCCACTACACTCTTGAACACAGACCTCGCCTCCTCTGCACCCCTGTACAAGTCTCACCTCATCTGCAACCCTGAACAGACTTCACCTCATCTGCACCCCTGGACAGGCCTCACCTCATCTACACCCCTAGACAGGCATCACCTCATCTACACTATTTATTCCTTCTCAAAAATGTAAAAACCATTCATTTGCACCAAAATCGTTTTTCGCATCACATTTAAGAAACACAGCACAGGTCCTATGTACAAGCATACAATTTCACTACTGAAACCTCACTATTTCACAAAAGACAATTCCTCTATCTTGCATATGTTGATATCAAGCATTTCCAAAATACATGCCACAAACCAACAAGAAAGAATCTCAATCTGCTTCCTAATCTGAGGTAACGCAGGTGACATCATTCTAAAAGGTTCAAATATATTTATTTAATGAGGCAAACACTATTAATTCCTTTTCAAAAATATAAAAGCCATTCATTTACCCCAAAATCGTTTTTTAAATAACATTTTACAAATACAGCACAGGTCCTATGTACAAGCATTCCATGTCACTAGTGAAACTTCTCAATTTTACATAATACAATTCCTCTATGCAGCAAAATCTATTTATCGAGCATTATCAAAAAACAATGCACAACCCAACAAGAAAGAAGCTCAATCTGCTTCCTAATCTGAGGTAATGCAGGTGACTTCATTGTAAAAGGTTCAAATATATTTATTTAATGAGGCAAACACTATTAATTCCTTCTGAAAAATATAAAAGCCATTCATTTACCCCCAAATCGTTTTTTAAATAACATGTTAGAAACACAGCACAGGTCCTATGTCCAAGCATTCAATTTCACTACTGAAACCTCACTATTTCACAAAAGACAATTCCTCTATGCAGCAAAATGTTTTAACCAAGCATTATCAAAAAACATGACACAAACCAACAAGAAATAAGCTCATTCTGCTTTGTAATCTGAGGTAACACAGGTAACATCATTGTGAAAGCTTCAAATATATTTATTTAATGAGGCAGACACTATATATTCCTTCTCAAAAATATAAAAGCCATTCATTTTCCCCCAAATCGTTTTTTAAATAACATTTTTGAAACACAGCACAGGTCCTATGTACAAGCAATCAATTTCACTACTGAAACCTCACTATTTCACAAAAGGCAATTCCTCTATTCAGCAAAATGTTTTAACCAAGCATTATCACAAAACATGACACAAAGCAACATTAAAAAAACACAATCTGCTTCCAAATCTTCTCCATAGAGCATACAAGTCTCTATCTAAATTAAATGAATCATTACTTACCTTTACAAATGCTTTGGGAGATTGATAACAGTGTCAGACACACACACACCAATGTTTTTTTAGCAGAGCAAAAGGTATGCACTCAAGACACTGCAACCATGACTGGCACAGAAAACCTCTAATTCTACACACATATGCCTCATTTCAACCAATCAAAACTCTTCCCTTACTATTTTCAAACCAACACCCTTCCCCCCTCAGCCCTTTCTACCTGTTACCATAGCAACTCCCTCCTTACTGAACTCTCAGGTTCAAAAGTTTATTCTACAATGTTGCAAATGAACTCAGCAAGGATGTTTGACGTCTCAATACACCAGGATATCTGGTGTAATGTTTCTTTAATTCACTTTTTCTTAACCTTTCAAATTGCTTCTTTCACAAAACACAACCATGCACCCTAACTTTCAGTTTTAAACTATCTGAATCCACCAATCATTGCTTTTGATTCAAGAACAGTGAAACTCCACAATTATTTTTTGAAAAATCCTACTGTTCCAACTGCTATTTCATGTCCACACTTCATCTGACTGCACCAGAACCTTCTCTCACCATGTATTCTGTCTGGATTATTGGACATAGCTACATCCACTGGGCTCAAAGGTATGCAGCTAGCAGAATTTTTCACAACCTTGATTTACCAAATGTGGAAATCAAGTGGATTGGCCAGAGAGGATTGAGATGTCACCAATTGATACCATTGGTGAAAACCTTTTTGCATCTGCCAAACCCTGACCTCTTAATTGTGCACTGTGGTGGAAATGACTTAGGCACTTTGACTGGGGTAGGTCTGGAAATGCTTTTAAAGGACACCTTTGGTCAATTGATGAAACTTTTTCCACAAACTGCCTTGGTATATTCCAATATATGTCAAAGACAGAAATGGAACTGGTCCAACCAATTTTGTCCACAATTTGAGAAAGCACGGAAACATGTGAATAAATCTGTTTCTGCTTACATGAGAGACTATGGAATGGGTTCAATATACAACAATAACTTGCGTTACAACATGCAAGATATCTACAGAGGAGATGGTGTGCACTTTTCAGATGAGGGGAATAGAATATTCCTTCTAAACTTAAAACTGTGCATTGGAACCTACTTATAGGTACCTAAATCAGCCACAGAACCCAAAAGCTCTTTTCAGGGCTACCCTACCTCTGATCACTCAAAATAATTATCTTATTCTAACTTTTTTCACTATTTTTCACCAAGGTACGCTCCCCGGTACGCTCCCCGTTGCACGTACCGGGCGCTCCCCCCGCGAAAATTTTTAAAAAAAGATATATATATTTTTTGCCTTTATGTACCTCCTAAACTCCCCTCAGAAAACCTAGAGGGTCAGGGTGTGTCTACCGTGCCCCCTTTTACTCATTCACAACGCTGTTTGTCCTCCATCTTGTATCTCAATTCTACCGAAACACAAAATGGCGGACTCCCGTAGCGCTCCCGGTGCGTGTACTGGAGCGCGCACCGGGAAGCGCTCCCAAAAAATGTGGGAAGTTAATTTACATAAAAACCACTGGAGACACTTTCACCAAATATAGAATAGGCCCTACTACATACCAGTCCCTACCATTTTCCCAAATTTGGTGGAATTCCATTGAGCCATTTAGGCTGTAGCCCTGTCTAAATATCCTGAGGTAAATTACATGACAAAAACACATATGAAAGTGTTAGAATTTACAATCAATTAAAAAGTTAGTTACATTTTGCACTTTTATGTGCTGACATTTGATTGGTTATGTACATGAATATATATGAAAAATGAGAGGGAAACACAGCCATTTTGACTAATACTACCTGAGGTACATTTGAAAAGAATTTTCACTGAAAACTTCAACTGCTTTGAAAAAGGTAAGTTGTTAATTTGGAAGGGGAACTATGTTGTGCACTTTAAGTTAATTTGGGAAAACATTTTCTGATAGTTATATACTGTCCCTCTGTAATAGTTATAGATTGAGATAGGCTTCTCTGTTATAATTATGGATTGAGTTAGGCTTCTCTGGTATAATTATGAATTTACTTAGGCTTCATCACATGCACTTTTTAATAGTTCTACTTCCTGCCTGAAACCATACACTGCCCAAAAATTACTTCACTGTTAAAAACTCAGAAGTACCTGTCTGAACTGAAACCCAACAGTACCGTAACTCTACTGATATTGTTATTTTTTATGCAATTTACAGAAAGAAAATGGAAGGAGAACTACAATCAAATGTTATTTCTTTTGAAGTAAAGGTTGAAAATCCAGAAGAACAAAAAGATGAATTTGATTTCATGGATGACTCTTTGGACCAACAATTAATAGACTGTTTAGAACAAATTGAATCATGTACTAATAATTATGAGGAAATTCCGGACAATATAATGTTGGAAGTTTTATTAAATTTTGAAAAAGAATCAGAAGAATACATTTATATTTAATAATTTAAAATTGTTTGAGACATTATTCATTTTTATATGTAATTCATGAAGTAGCACCAAAATGATTATAATATAAAGTGAGACTTATAGTATGCTGTGCAACTTTTTGGTGTTACATAGTAAGTTTGCTCATAGTTACTTCCTTTCTCCCACTATATTATCTCCAATGTGTATTTTACATCTTTTTTTCATCATAAGGGAGCAGGATAGACTACCCATGATCATCTAGGACTTCTCAGGGAGTGCTTAAAGTATCTGTTTTTGCTTTCCTGACAGATTATGGTATGGATTCCATATACCACAATAACTTCTGTAACAACATGCAAGATATCTACAGAGGAGATGGTGTACATTAAATTTTTGTCTCTACATTGGTACCTAAATGTAGGTACTTAAATTAAAAAAAAACAATAAAAAGAATTTTTTTTTAACAGCTACTTTTTTTTAAAACTGTAATTCTTTTTCCCCATGCTACGCTCCCCGGTACGCTCCCCGGTGCACGTACCGGGCGCTCCCGCCGCGCAAATCGAAAAAAAAAATGTTTTGCCCCGCGAGGCTCTTTTATGGCCCCCACATCAAACCTAGGGGGTCAGGGGGGTCTACCCTGTCCCCTTTTGGTCATTTCGCCCTTGATTTTGCCACCTCTTGTGTCTCGATCCTACCGAGACACAAGATGGCGGCCGCTCCGGACTGTTTGGAATGTTTACAGACACCCGAGAGCCAATCAGGTTTCCGCGCGCGAACTCGCGTAGCGCGCTGGTACGCGCCCCGGTGCTCGTACAGGGGCGCACTTATAGATATATATATATTTTTTAACCTAAATTACTCAAAATCCACTGGAGCACATATCTTGAGACATAGCAAAGGCACATTGGGCTACCTGTCCCTACAATTTTGCCAAGTTTGGTGGAAATCCATTCAGCCGTTTGGGCTAAAAGTGAGCTCGACCGCCCTATGGAAATTAACATGGAGAAAACACGTTTTGGGACCCCCCTTTTATCTCGGCCCCCGCTTGACAAATCTCCCCCAAACTTTCAGGGAAGGACCAGAGCGCCGCGAGGCAAATTTGAGGACATTTTCAGGCAGATTCCTCAACCGGCGCCAAAGTTATTCCCAATAGAATGTTGCGATTTTCCTATTGAAAATAATCCTAACTATAACTACCTACTGGCGACCGCCAGTAGGTAATATATATATATATATATATATATATATATATATATATATATATATATATATATATATATATATATATATATATACCTACTGGCGGTCGCCAGTAGGTATATATAGTTAGGATTTTTTCCCTATGGGACTTTTGAAAATTCTATGTCTAATAACTTTGGCGTTTGTGGACGGAATCGGCTGAAATTTTCAGGAAAATGGCACATTTTGTTTCTGAGCAGCCCCTGAAAATTTGGTGGGGTTTCGTCAAGGGGGGGCTGAGAAAAAAGGGGGGTCCCAAAACGCGTTTTTTGCATTGAGTTTTCCATAGGGCGGTTGGACTCACTTTTAGCTCGAACGGCTGAATGGATTTGCACGAAACTTGGCAAAATTGTAGGGACTGTTAGCCCGATGTGCCTTTGCTAGGTCTCAATATATGTGCTCCAGTAGTTTTTGAGAAATTAACGTTCAAACCAAGATATATATCTGTAACAGCGCTCTGGGCAGCGATCCGGTCCGCTTACTTTTCGCTTATCGGAACTTTGCGCGCAGAAAGCTGATTGGCTCTCCGGTGTCTGTCAACATTCTAAACAGTCCGGAGCGGACGCCATCTTGTCTCTCGGTAGGATCGAGAGAGAAGAAGAGGTGGAAAACGAAGGGGGAATTTAATGAAAGGGGGCAAGGTATCCCCCTCTTGACCCCTTAGGAATGTTGTTGGGGTTATTAAAGGGTCCCGTGGGGAAAATAAAAAAAAAATGATTTTTCACGGTAGAAGCGCGGCCGCGAACTGGTAGCGAAACGGGAATTCGCCATTTTGTGCTTCGTAAATTAAATTACTAGTTATAAGTGGGTGCGGGAGACGTATCCTAATCCCCTATGTTTCCTGAGGGTGGGTGAGGAGGCTGATATATGTTGATACATCTCTTCCAGCGGCTGTGCGTGAGCTTTTTTTTTTTTTTTGCTGCGTGACAGTCCGGAGCGGCCGCCATCTTGTCTCTCGGTAGGATCGAGAGAGAAGAAAAGGTGAAAAACTAAGGGGGAATTTAATGAAAGGGGGCAAGGTATCCCCCTCTTGACCCCCTAGGAATGTTGTTGGGGTTATTAAAGGGTCCCGTGGGGAAAATAAAAAAAAAATGATTTTTCACGGTAGAAGCGCTTCACGGGCCGCGAACTGGGCCGCAAACTGGTAGCGAAACGGGAATTCGCCATTTTGTGCTTCGTTAATTAAAGTACTAGGTATAAGGGGGTGCGGGAGACATATCCTAATCCCCTATGTTTCCTGAGGGTGGCTGAGGAGGCTGATATATGTTGATATATCTCTTCCAGCGGCTGCGCCATCTTGCCTTTTTTCGAATGCCACAATTTTGTCGTGCACGGCAGCCATTTTAGATGCCAGGCTGGTTCCAGGCTATCACCTAACCCTGCGGATGTAGTTTATGGCCCCAGCTGTAGAGAATTCAGACATGCCAATCCTCCTGATTCAGGCGTGTGAGTACTGATTTCAGTGCTAGTCTCCCGCCTCCCGATTTCTGCAAGCAAAAACCCGGGGGCATATTACGAACAACTAGCGATAATTTTTGTCTCTAACTTGTTTAGAGACAAAAATTATCGCCGCACATCGGCGATTTTTATCGCAGATAAACCTTGCTATTATCGCAGAAAAGTCAGCGATATTCATGTATTATCGACCTAATGCTCTTAGCCATGTTATCCACCTCCCATTGGATAACATGGCTAAGAACTGCTCAGGGCAGGTGTTAGATTTTGGAGATATTCGCGCTTAGCGCGAATATCTCCAAAAGTTGGTAATAGAAGGTAGCGATGTTAGGGACTGTTTCCAGTCGCTAACATCTTGGCACGCCACTTTGCATGTCATTAGTGATAAGTATCACTGACATGCAAAGCGGGGCCCAAGATGGTCGCTATCTCCTTTTAGCTGTCACTAACTGGTGTTAGCGACAGCTTGATAATAGGGAAATAATTTTATCTCCGCTTTCATGGTTTTTAAAGCCAAAAAAGCGGAGATAAACCCCCTTGATAATATGCCCCACGATTCCTTGGGGGTTTCAGCTGACAGGGCTTGGTATTGTGTTACATGGTAATTTTTCCATGAAACGTAAGAGGGTCGATGCAGGGGTTCTAGAAGAGGTGATAAACCATTTAAGCCTCATGAACAAGCGCATGGTCTTTTAAAGATTTGTGAAGTACTCGGGGCGGCGGTGTGTGTGTGCCCTCTTTCAGGAGCGGGCGGGGGGCACTGCCAGCAACTTGCCAGGTCAGGTAGTGTTCAACACGTGCATCACCCTTTCTCTGCCTGCTATTGCGCTCCATGCTTCGGAAAGGTAAGAAAAAGAACGTGCATTTGAGTTTGAAATGTCCGATCCTGCAGCAGCACACTTCCAAAGCCCACACATGACAATAACCCGATTCAAGGCCCCATTCACCCGTTTTTAAAAAAATAGATAACACTCCAACAAAGTAAGGTTATAAAACTTTATTAACTACTAACTTTAACAAACGGAACAAAAACTAAAAACATTTAAACATTTCTCAACACAAAAAGCAACAATGGTTAGAAGCTGTCTTTTGTGCGAATAGTCCCAAGGCAGCACAACGTGCAGAGTTCTGGACGGCACCCAGGTGATGTCGCCTGGGTGCCGCACTGGTTTAGGGATCCTACAATGCTGCTCCGAAAATTGGCGTGGGGCGTCCCGGGTGGGGCGGGGGGAGGCCTCGTCAGTAGCGGTCTGTTGTGCGAATAGTCCCAAGGCAGCACAACGTGCAGAGTTCTGGACGGCACCCAGGTGATGTCGCCTGGGTGCCGCACTGGTTTAGGGATCCTACAATGCAGCACAGAAAAACAGCGTGGGGCGTCCCGGGTGGTGCGGGGGGAGGCCTCGTCAGTAGCGGTCTGTGTCCAGGTGATGTCCAGTAAACTGCCGCACTGGTTTTGGTATCCTACAATGCTGCTCCGAAAATTGTCGTGCGGCGGCCCGGGGGGGGGGCGTGGGGGAGCCGGCGTGAACGGGCCTCCCCAGGTGGTGGCCATCTAGCTGAGTTGCGCTCGCTCTTGCGGCCACAGCGTCTCGCTCACCATGTTGTTTAGTTGCTCCCACTCTTGCAGTGCAGCGATAGGCGGCTGCCACATGGCTCTTAAAATGGCGGACGGCTCCTCGGTTTTGGGCCTGGTCCACTGAAATGGCCCTGGGACACTTTGGAACTCGGACGCTTGCCTGCTAGGGCTTGGGCTCCATTCTCGAAAAGCGTCCCCTCAGCCGTGAAGATTGTATAAAAGTCTTGGGGGCCCCCGACTCCCGCAGGCTTCCGGTGGGGAGCGGCTGCCATGATTGCTCGCGGAATGACCACGACGGAGCCACGAGATGGTGGTGCTCTCATGCTGACGCCAGCTTCAGTCTGAATGATCCAGAAACAAGGTGGGGCTTTCATCGTTTGGGAAAAAAAAATGTTCTAAACCAATGAAAAGTGTTATTTTTAGGTCATATGACCAAGCCTTCCATCTTTAGGAAACCAAAAGTAAAATGAACCAATGAAAAGTTTTATAAACAAGTCACATGACCTGTTATGCGACATAGGGCTACAAAAAGCGTAGAAAATCCGTTGGCACGTGAGGCGGCGTCAGTAGCGGACCGATGTGCGAATAGGCCGAAGGCAGCACAACGCGCCGAGATCCGGATGGCACCGAGGTGGTGTCCAGCAAATTGCCGCACTGGTGTGGCCATCCTACAATGCTGCGCCGAAAGACGGCGTGTCCAGCTGAATTGCGGTCACTGTTGCGGTACAGTGACTCGAACGCGCCGAGATCCGGATGGCGCCGAGGTGGTGTCCAGCAAATTGCCGTACTGGTGTGGCCATCCTACAATGCTGCGCCGAAAGACGGCGTGTTCAGCTGAGTTCCGGTCACTCTTCCGGCACAGTGACTCGAACGCGCTGAGATCCGGATGGCACCGAGGTGGTGTCCAGCAAGTGGCTGCACTGGTGTGGCCATCCTACAATGCTGCGCCGAAAGTCGGCGTGGGGTGCCCCGTTGGCTTATGAGGTGATGTCAGTAGTGGACTGATGTGTGAATAGGTCGGAACCAGCACAAGGCGCCAAGATCCGAATGGCAAGTCCTGGATGTTGAGTGCCTCAGTTGAGATTTCTGAGCAGTGCTTGTAGGACTGTCTGAAGCTTATTTGCACCTGCTGCAGCTTCACTAGGTCCGGCGGAACTTTTTGCCTTTTCCTTTCTGCTTCTTTTCCTACAATGCGTTTCATCTGAAGACACGACCAGGTCCCTGAATGTGTGCAGGGGGACGCTATTGATTGAATGAACGCGCCGAGATCTGGATGGCACCGAGGTGGTGTCCAGCAAATTGCCGCACTGGTGTGGCCATCCTACAATGCTGCGCCGAAAGTCGGCGTGGGGTGCCCCGTTGGTTTATGAGGTGATGTCAGTAGCGGACCGATGTGTGAATAGGTCGGAACCAGCACAAGGCGCCCTGCACTGTTGAGCCTTTTTCAATGTCTGTTTTTTGTTGTTTCCCCTCCATCAAAAACAAAACAAAAATACAAGGCGCCAAGATCCGAATGGCAAGTCCTGGATGTTGAGTGCCTCAGTTGAGAGTTCTGAGCAGTGCTTGTAAGACTGTCTGAAGCTTATTTGCACCTGCTGCAGCTTCACTAGGTCCGGCGGAACTTTTTTCCTTTTCCTTTCTGCTTCTTTTCCTACAATGCGTTTCATCTGAAGACACGACCAGGTCCCTGAATGTGTGCAGGGGGACGCTATTGATTGAATGAAAATGGCGGCTTGACACAAAGCTGACTCAAGCGTTACTGTTGGTGCTATACAGACAAAAATTGGTTTTCAGTTTGTACATTCTTCAGGTTTTTTTTTTCCATCCAAGTCTGATTGAGAGTTTGTAGAGAAATGGCTTCAGATTTTCCACATAATACTCTTCAACATTCTTCCTAAATGTAACAATGTGAAACTCACTAGGAGAACGGCTGTTTCTGTTTCCTTTCAAAATGCTGCCACCAATATTTTCTGAATGGAAGACACCATCTTGTAGCATAAAGGGCCGAAAGGGGTTCTGGTCTGGCCGATGGTTGGTGGAGACATTTTGACTATATCTTGGACCTGCCCGGCCTCGCCCAAAATGGCGCCGGTATAAATGGGACTCGTAACTCTTTGCCCGCAAATGTATATCTAGAAAATGTTATTGTAAGTGGCCCTGTCGTATTTTAATTACAAAATGTACGTCCACCGATTCCGCAACTGTTAGACACCTTTGTTCTTGTCACCTAATGGCCCGCTCGTTACGTTCTTCTACAGTGTAAATGTCTCCTCATCATATACGATTTCAGTTTGCTCCGTGGCCGGCCCACGTGGTTATAGGCCCGTATTTGTATACTGACATTTTCACAATAAAGGTTTTTAAAACAAAACACGGTAGTAGTATTTTCATTTGTAAAGTTTTTACTTTTAGTGACTGTTTTCGAATCAGTAAAAGGCAAGTGAAATAAAGCAGTCCAATTACATGACGGATAAAAGGTATAATATGTAGGAACGCAGTAAAGATAAATGGTCAAGGGCAGTTGTGTTTTTCATGTCTGCAACATAAAGTGATCGATAAGAATCTGATAATCAGGCGTATCGGCGACTAAGACAGCAGGCCGAATCTCTTTTACTCAACGGCTCCGTCATGGAAGGAAGAAACGCCCTTTTTCTCGAAAAAGGAATATATTTTACTTGCAAGACAGTTGTAAATTTTCCGGGAAAGTACATTAGCCTGGAATATTATAACATATGTTTGAAAAAAAAATATTGTTCGAAAATAATAAAAAGCGTAATTTTTAGGTCATATGACCAAGCTTTTCATCATTAAATTAACAAAAGTAAAATGAACCAATGAAAAGTTTTATTAACAAGTCACATGACCTGTTATGCTTACGTTACGCGCTGCGCGCCGCGCCTCGGATCACTTCCGGGTGCGCTAACGCGGCGTGTAATAAAACGCATTACGCGACAACGTAGGTCAAGAATATAGTCTAAATGTCTCCACCAACCAGCGTTCAGAACACAACCCCTTTCAGCAGTCCAAAAAGTTCTGTTAAATGACAACAGAGGGGACAGGCAACAAGAACCATCAGTCAAAGAGGGGAGGGCAAGTTCTTCTCTTCCGGGTCATGTTGGGGCGCTACCGGAACTGATCGAATTGGTAGTCTACAGTGTTTCTGGATGTTTCAGACTAAAGCTGGCGTCAGCATGAGACCACTACCATCTCGTAGCTCCGTCGTGGCCATTCCACGAGCAATCATGGCAGCCGCTCCCCACCAGAAGCCTGCGGGAGTCGGAGGCCCCCAAGACTTTTGTAGAATCTTCACGGCTGAGGGGACGCTTTTCGAGAATGGGACCCAAGCCCTAGCAGACAAGCGTCCGAGTTCCAAGGTGTCCCAGGGCCATTTTAGTGGACCAGGCCCAAAACCGAAGAGCCGGCCGCCATTTTGAGAGTCCTGTGGCAGCCGCCTATCGCTGCACCGCAAGAGCGGGCGCATCTCAACTACATGGTGAGCGAGACGCTGTAGTCGCAAGAGCGGGCGGAAAACAGCTGAATGGCGGAAGAGGCACAGTGTAGCAAAAGCGGGCGGAATGGCAACTAAAACGATAAAGGGGCGCCCCACTACAGCTTGTCTTCAGGTCAAACGGATTGTGGGACAAGGTCCAGAATTGAAGAGTCATCAAAAGGCAAAAAGTTCCGCCGGACCCCGGGAGCCGGCCGCCTATGTCGGGGGCGATCTCAGGCTACACCAGTGCTATAAGACTTGGGGAGGGTGTCGGAGCCAAGCGTCTTCTCCGAGTCCATGGCCATCACACCGCCCCTCAGGGGCCTCCGTCAAGCTGTTTAGGAAGGTAACCTATCACATTGTTTTCTAATGCAGTCAGGTCCACAAACGACACTCACTTACTTTGAGAATAGTGAAGCTGCAGTAGGTGGAAATAAGCTTCAGACAGTGTTACAAGCGCTGCTCAGAACTCTTAACTATGGCACCCAACATCCAGAACTTATGCTATTTGAGAATGGTAGTGACATCGAAGCATCTCAGGGACCAAAACCATTAACGTACTTTCACGTATGAAAATCTTACTTGGGGAGGGGGCAGGAGCGAAGCGCCCCCTCCCAGTCAGCGCCACCACACCGTATGTTGAAAATCTGAAGCCATCGTTCTACAAAGTCAACCAAACTTGGATTGAAAAATCTAGAAAAATGTACAAACTGAAAACCAGTTTTGGTCTGCATAGCATCAGTAACAACGCTTGAGTCAGCTTTGTGTCAAGCCGCCATTTTGATTCAACAAAGCACAGGCATTGAAAAAGGCTGAAATTCAGAACTCTAAACTATGGCACCCAACATCCAGGAGCTTGCTATCCGGATCTTGGAGCCTTGTGCTGTTTTCGATCTATTCACACATCGGTCCACTACTGACATCATCTTATAAACCAACGTTATGTAAATAGTTTTTTAATAAAATGTTTTACCCTGTTTCTTTGCTGGTGTGTTGTCTATATTTTTAATATTTGCATAGGGTTTGTCGTTATTTTGTGCGGGATGGGTGATGGAGCCGAGCTGTCTTGCAGCCCTCATGGTGTGGAGCTCAGTTCATCTCACTATTTTCGTATTTCTCAAGAAGGGTTGTTCCTAATATTTCTATTTTAGCGAGGTCAAAAAGAGATCCAATTAGTGGCCTACTGATTTTGCTCGATTACTTTTATTTTTTTACACGATTTTTCACTATCTGCAAAGACTAAACAGAGTATTGCGACTTTGTGCTTGTTTGTAAATAGAGAATGATCCAAAGAGAACCAATTCTAAAACAGTAAATGCTTGGACAACAATCAATCAAATGGAGAGACAAGGAGGCACGACGGATTACAACGGGGGTAAAGGCCTGCGTTAACTACCCTTCAGTATCTGCAAAGAGAGAGTACTACTAAGGCAAAAGAGGGGAGGGGGGGGGCAGCGTTCAAAGCACATCAGCGTGCATAAATACGAAAATGTTTTTATCTATCACGTACTTGACATTTTAAAGCTTTTCATATTTGCTATTAAAAAACCAATGAAATTCACAGAAAAAACCATAGGTTATAGTGGATATATAGTTAGGAATTTGCATTTACAAAACCTTGAAAATTCAATGAAAAAACCATAGGTTATAGGCCATATATAGTTAGGAATTAGCATTTACAAAACCTTATTTTACTCGCATAAAACCATTGAAATTCCATATATAGTTAGCTAACTATAAGCGCTAACTATATATCGCGCACCCGCAATCCACTGCTGATGATGTCACATATTACATCATTCATGACATGGTCAGTGACATCACTGATGACATCACTGATGACATCTCAAATGACATCACTGATGACAACTCAAATGATATCAATGATGACATCTCAAATGACATCACTGATGACATCACTGATGACAACTCAAATGACATCACTGATGACATCTCATTTGTCATCACTGATCACATCACTCATGTGATAATACAATGAACCTCTTCAGACTCTAATATAACCTTACATACACTCAGTATAAACAGACACTCACAGACTGTCACTCATCCATGGAGTTACTCACACACCTAGTCAGTCATGCAAAGAATCAATCACACCTCCATTTCCTCAACTATACAGTTATACACATCTTACTTATTCAAACATATAATAACACATATTTACTCTCTTATATAATCCCTGATACAAGCTCACAGTGATCGATACAGCCACTCACACATTCACTGGCTCTTATGTTCAGTTATTTATATATCTCAACTCTCACATGTATTGTGTTTTACATACGTACTTACTTGCACATGTAGCAATGAGAAATCCATTCACTCACCAACACACCCATGCACAGTCAACCGCCCATATAGCTGTTTCCACATGCACTCTTGAACTCATACTCCTAGTGAATCAACTGCTTACACATCTATGCACAGAGTCACGCACCTCCCAGCCACCCACACACACACTCAGCCTCCCATTCAAATATTTGGGCAACCAATCAATAACCCATATGGCCACTCTTATAGCTACTGATCAACACATGCAGCAGCTTACACAACAACAAACATACTGATGCACGAATTAAGACAGTTTAGTCACTAACCCATGTACTCAGTGAGACACATTTAATCACTCACTCATACAGTCAGTCATGCACCTACTAAATTCTTCATCCAGACACTTATACATCCACTCATTCTTCAATATGTGAAACATATTTAAACTTTACAGACACATACAATCACTGGATGTTGTGATCAGTGATGTCATCAGTGATGTCACTGACCATGTCATGAATGATGTAATATGTGACATCATCAGCAGTGGATTGCGGGTGCGCGATATATAGTTAGCGCTTATAGTTAGCTAACTATATATGGAATTTCAATGGTTTTATGCGAGTAAAATAAGGTTTTGTAAATGCTAATTCCTAACTATATATGGCCTATAACCTATGGTTTTTTCATTGAATATATATATATATATATATATATATATATATATATATATATATACCCACTCACAGACCCACTCAGACATGCATACACCCTCTCACAAACCCCCTCAGCCACTCACATACAGACTCACAGACCCGCTCAGACACTCACACACCCACTTACAGACCAAATCTGACACTCTCAAACCCACTTACAGACCCACTCAGACACTGATGCACCCACTTACAGACCTTCTCAGACACTCTCATATGCACTCATAGACCCACTCAGACTCTCATGCATCCACTCACTTAATCATTCACTGAAGAAAATAAAGGTTACAGGGTTTTTATCGTTATGAAATAGAATTACAACAACCTCAGAAATTCACTGAAAAACATAAAGGTAACAGAGACGTTATAGTCAAATTTCACTTGTACAAAATCAATGAAATCCAGCGGTTATAAATAGCTCAGCTAACTTTAACTTACGCCTCTGCAATGCACATATTACATCACTCATGACATGGTCAGTGACATCACTCATGACTTCTCAAATGAAATCACTTATGACATCATCCACAGAGCCACTCACACACCCACTCACACCCCACACAACCTCTCATTCACCCACTGACCTGGCATTCACCTGGTAGTGATAGTTAAAACCAGGTTTCCATAGAAAAAGCATTTCTGATTTGCCTATATCGTTTGCACTGTTTAAAGAATCTGCATGAAAACGTCCAAAATTAGTGTCATAGTAAGTCCTGTTGCTTATTAAAAGTTTTGGGGGGATTTGTCAAGCAGAGCTGAGAAAAAGGGGGTCAAAAAAGGTGAATTTCCCATGTTAATTCCTATAGACTTTTTAGACATGGTTGCAGCTCGAAACACTGGATGGAACTGCACCAAAATAAATAAATTAATATGTATATAAATATATATACAATAATAGTGTCAATTCCATTTGAGCACAAAACATACCACAGCTCATATGCAATTCCAAGTGTGCTTTTATTTGTGCAATGACATTCCTCAACGGCTTCCGGAGCACTCCGCTCCTTGTTCCCTATATAACAAATCTTGTGGTTGTGAAAAACAAATACCATAAAAGACAGACTTGTACAAGTATTCCCACATGGTGTTGAACATTTCAAGATTCAGTTCTACGAACAGAAAACTTATTATAACCACACATAAAATAAAATAATGACTTTTCACTTTCAAAGTGAATAAAAACACGCTTTGAATTGCAAATGAGCAACAGTGTGTCCTGTTCTTGGTTTTTGTATTTAGAGGGGGTCGCTACCCCACCGGGGAACACCATAACAAAGAGGCTCAGGAGAGAGCTACCATTGACCCATGGAGGTGTATTTTATATATATATATATATATATATATATATATATATATATATATATATATATATATATATATATATATATATATTCAATGAAAAAACCATAGGTTATACTCCATATATAGTTAGGAATTAGCATTTACAAAACCTTATTTTACTCGCATAAAACCATTGAAATTCCATATATAGTTAGATGCGCTAACTATATATCGCGCACCCGCAATCCACTGCTGATGATGTCACATATTACATCATTCATGACATGGTCAGTGACATCACTGATGACATCACTGATGACAACATCCAGTGACTGTATGTTTCTGTAAAGTTAAAATATGTCTTACATATTGAAGAATGAGTGGATGTATAAGTGTCTGGATGAAGGATTTAGTAGGTGCATGACTGACTGTATGAGTGAGTGATTAAATGTGTCTCACTGAGTGCATGGGTTAGTGACTAAACTGTCTTAATTTGCGCATCATTATGTCTGTTGTTCTGTAAACTGTTGCATGTGTTGATAAGTAGCTATATGAGTAACTATATGGGTTATTGATTGGTTGCCCAAGTATTTGTATGGGAGACTGAGTGTGTGTGTGGGTGGCTGGGAGGTGTATGACTCTGTGCATAGATGTGTGAGCAGTTGATTCACTAGATGTATGGTTTCAAAAGTGCATGTGGAAACAGCTGTATGGGCGGTTGACTGTGTGCATGAGTGTATTGGTGAGTGAATGGATATCTCAGTGCTACATGTCAAAGTAAGTACATATGTAAAACACAGTACATGTGAGAGTTGACATATATAAATAACTGTGCATAAGAGCCAGTGAATGTGTGAGTGGCTGTATGGATCATTGTGAACTTGTATCAGGGATTGTATAAGAGAGTAAATATGTGTTAGTATATGTTTGAATAAGTAAAGTTTGTATAACTGTATAGTTGAGGAAATGGAGGTGTGATTGATTCTTTGCATAACTGACTAGGTGTGTGAGTAACTCCATGGATGAGTGACAGTCTGTGAGTGTCTGTTTACACTGATTGTATCTAAGGTTATATTAGAGTCTGAAGAGGTTCATCGTATTATCACATGAATGATATCATCAGTGATGTCATCAGTCATGTCAAATGAGATGTCATCAGTGATGTCATCAGTGATGTCATTTGAGATGTCATCAGTGATGTCATTTGAGATGTCATTTGAGATGTCATCAGTGATGTCATCAGTGATGTCACTGACCATGTCATGAATGATGTAATATGTGACATCATCAGCAGTGGATTGCGGGTGCGCGATATATAGTTAGCGCATCTAACTATATATGGAATTTCAATGGTTTTATGCGAGTAAAATAAGGTTTTGTAAATGCTAATTCCTAACTATATATGGAGTATAACCTATGGTTTTTTCATTGAATTTCAATGGTTTTTTGAAAGCTAATATTTCTATCTCTAAAATGTATTTTTCTTTAAATCATAAAATATATTGTACATTTTTTTTATACAATTTTAAAAAAAAAAAAATTGTTCCGCTCCTAGTCCGCGAACTAGTCAGCTTCCCGTTAGCTGAATTCAAAGCCGCGACTTGGTGCGCGAGCCGGTAATCACTCCTTAAGCGTGACTGTTACGTTATCATGACGTTTTGCGTTGTCGCGTAATACGTTATCCGACGCGCCAAGTTAGCGGACTCGAAAGCGGATTGGATAGCGGCGCAAAGCGCGAAACGTAAAGACAGCAGGTCATGTGACTCGATAATAACACTTTTCATTAGTTCATTTCACTTTTGGTTTCCTAATGATGTAATACTAGGTCATGTGATCTAAAATTAACACTTTTCATTGGTTTAGAACTTTGGCTTTTCCCAAATGATGAAAACCCCTCCTTCTTTCCTCACTCTGACTTTCATCTTGATGAGAGAAAGACCTTTGTACAATCCAGGGAAATGGCTTCTGTTGTAGCTTCTGGTAGTGTTCCCCCACCACCACCTCCACCTCCTCATGGAAAGAAAGGACCACCAACTCAACCAATCTTTCAAGAAGAGGAAGAGCGGGAAGAGGAGGAAGAGTCTGAATATTTGCCTGAGGAGCCCAGGAGATACAACAGGAAGGAAAATTTCATTTGGCAATTTTTCAAATTTCCACCAGGGCAAAAGAAAGTGAACGCCAGGTATGTCTTTTGCCGAATCTGTGACGAACGTCTTTCTAGAGGCACGGATAAAAAATATAGTTATGGGAATTTCACTATGCACAGACACATGAGCAGGTGGCACCCAAATAACTACAGTGCAGCTCAGCTTCGAGACGAACAACAGAATTCACCAGCAATAGCCAGAAGATCGGTTGTGCCAGAAATAACGGGACCTGAAGCAAGGGAGCTGATCCCAAATATTCAAATGGACATGGGGGAAGTCAAACAAGTTTGTATGAGGTGCAATCAAACATTATGCTACCGCGAAAGTAGTATAACTCTTATCATTAGAGCCATCAAAAATCATGTATGTCCAAAACGCCCCCAAAAATAAATTCTTCTTTTTTTTGTTGCTCCTGTTGAGCCCTCTTCGATGAATCATTTTTGTTTCCCCCCCTCCCCCCAAAAAATAAAAAAAAATACAAAATGTTCAGAAAAAAACAAAAAAATATAAAAAATGTTCAGAAAACTAATAAAAAAAAATTAAAACAACAAAAACAAAAAAAAAGTTCTTTTCAGAACTACCTCCCCATTATTAAAAAAAATTGGTAGAATTCTTTGAACTCTGCCAAGCTCTATTTCTATTAGTTCGCTCCCAGTTCGCTATCCGGTACGCGAACTTTGAGCGCACCAAAAATTTTTTTTTTAAAAAAAGGAACAGTAAGTATAAGGAAAGAAAACAGACAGCTATGTTACTATAAAGATAGCTATAGGGAGTAAAGAAAAGATACTGTGACCCGCAATTCACTTCTGATCATGTCATATATTACACTATTTTTCACATAGTCAGTGACATCATCAGCAGTGGATTGCGAGTAACAGTTTTTTTTGTTTACGTCCTATAGCTGTCTTTTTTGTAACATAACTGTCTGTTTCCTATCCTTAAACTTACTGTTCGTTTTTTTAACGAGATAACAGATATGCCCAATTATTACATCATTCATAACATAGTCAGTGACATCATCAGCAGTGGAATGCAGGTTAAAAAAGTAGAAAACATTTACCTTATAATTCTTGTTAATTTTTAACGAAAATTTTTCATACATTCAATCTGTAAAAGAGAGAACAAACATTTCCAAAAATATTAAAACATGTATTTAAAAATTAGAAAAAAGAAGGGAAAAGGTTCAAGAAGAAACACTTTTTAAACAACTTTGACACTTATATAAACCTCTACTTCTCTACGACCCCTACACAATCCTAAATATATTTATTTTCAACAAACAGTATCTTCATGCTGATGAAATGAGGCCTATTTTGAAATATGATGCTTCTTTTGCATTGCTTATGTCTCACAATAGTGATGCCATAACAGCGCAAAAGAGATGTGAAACCATCATAAAATTGTGTCTAACATTTAAAATGATTATTTTAGGATGCAAATAAGATGTGTGCTTTCAAGAGCTTTCTTTGAGGTGAGGCCTCTTTTCTTTTTTTTAAAAAAAACAGTACCCAGAAGTACAGCACTATAAGCATTAAAATTGACACTTACAGAAGACTCAGCTTACCCATATGTACCTCACATTTCTAAATGTATATCATAAGTACAAAAACGATAACATTAATTATACATGTTAAATGGTTTATTTTTGCTGTTCTCAGAATGTATCAAATTTCACTTAAATCAGTGACTTGAAGGTATTCATCATATAACAGCGGGGAAAAAAAAACACAATCAAAATGACTGTGTTTAAAAAACCCATACAACCTAAGCAATCTGATTTCAAAACTCCTTAAAATTGACTTACTTTCAATGACGTCGAATGATCTCCTATAAACAGCATCCACTCTGTTGTGCTATAAATATTTTCAGCCCGCTACTTTCTGAAAGAAAACCTCCATCGATACGTAAAATATGTTACATAGAAAAAAAAACTTCTCTCATTCTATCACATGTTTCCACTAGGCCAAATCATGTTGCCGCGATTCGCAAGTCTTATATTTCTTCCAATCAAATCCCGACATTTTCTATTTACGCAACTTTCAAAAATAAAATATTTGAGATTATTTTCACAATCCTGGACTACTAATATCTTACTCTTCTTTGTCACTCATGTTCTCCTTTTCCTATGACACTGATACTGCTTACTATGAAGCAGACCTACTTGCATCAGGTTTATATAGTTGGATTTTTAATCTAGACAGCATTGCAGACTTACATTCCCTCTACTTAAAATTTTGGTTTTAAAAACACCAGGTAAGAATTTTTAAGGTCAAACGGCAATTTTTTTTTGAAAGTTACAACGGAATCATTACAGAATGACCAGCCGTTTCCAGACTTTAAGTAAGCTGTATAATGTCCTGATGTTGTTGATGGACCTTCATGATAGATAATTGCTACAGTTACAAAAGTCCTCCCTGATATTGACAGCTGAGAAGCCACAACATTTTTTATTAAAGTTGACAATTTTGATCCATCAGGCCTACATCGTTGGATCATTAAAATGACATACTGGCTATATCTACGTATAAATAATGTTGACATCATATCACATTTACATTGGCTACACTCCATGTTGTGATCCGCTGCATTTACTAGCTTATTAAAGGAGACTGATTTACTGTCTGGCAAAGTTAAATATATAAATCTTTCTGAGTCTACACTAGTAGTACTTGATACCATACAGTTCTCGCAGTCATGCTGCCATTGATAAGAAAGCCCAAACAGGTGATCTACATCTACACCCTCATCTTGCAATACATCAAGCATATACATTAAAAACTCCTGACAATCTTGCTGATTATTTTCAGAGAAGTCTGTTTGACCTGAACATTCATCTAACAGATAACGAACTTCAGACACACTTTCTACTTTTGTTCGATCAGTGCTACATTTCTCTAACACAGAATTCAACAAGCAGCATAAACTTTGCTCCGAATTGAACACAATCTGTTCTTTTAAACTCTCTAGTGAAAAGAGAACATTAACCACTACATTTGCATAGCAGTTGACACCAGAACTGTTTTCAAATTGAAAACAGACAACATCTTCAACAGAATCCACTTTCTTTCTGCTAACAACTTTCGGTTCATTGACTTTTAGTCTTTTTGCAACAACCTCCCTACTATTACTGATATTTCTACGTTTCTGGCCTACCACACGTTTCTCAAACAAAGGATATTGAGGCAAATGTGGCGCATACTCTCTTCTTAACCTATTGTATTCCTTAACACAATCTAGATCCGCACAAATGTTTGTGACATCACAGTCAATCAAGTACAATCCCGATAAAGTTCTAACTCGTGACAATGCCACATATGCCATACCCTCCTTGAACACAGAACTGCCAATATTCACCAATGCACAGTCTACACTTAAACCTTGCGATTTATGGATTGTCACCGCATATGCCAAGCAAACAGGAAACTGTTTACGGCGAACATATAAGTCTTTAACAAGCAAAAACCTAGCAGAACAACGACCAATTTGCTGTACTTCCTCAATGCCATCAAATTTAATTCTTAAAAATTCGATTCCATCTCTATTTTTGTATTTCTCCAAATCAACAACATTACCCATTGATCCATTTACTAGACCTCTTTCTACATGTAAATTCCTTCTCAAAATGATTCGGCAATTTAAACACACATTCAAAGTCTTTTCAAAACCCGCTGTTTTAGATATAGTCTTCTCTAATGAATCCAATTTTGATTTCAAATTGTCTGACAAAATAATTGTTGATCCCATGTGCTCTAATTTGTCGATAGCTTCAAGTTTCACAATCTCTTGCTCTTCTAAATTCAACATTTTATTGTTGAAGATGGCACATTCTGCAAGAGTTGGCATGAGACATATCCCGGACTTCTTCTCAGTAATTTTCTGTAAAATATTCTCAGGCTCAATCTCTTGTTTGGGATATAAATTTGACAGTAATCGTGCATTTAAAGCTTCTCTCCCATGCTCGGTCACTTTTCCAATTCTAATATCTTGTAGAATATTCTTGTAATCTTCATCCTTTGCCTGACGCATATTTTCATGCAGTTCTGCATAATTGAAGTTTAACCATATATTGACGTTGCCAATGCTCCCTAGGCACTTCCTGGTATCTTCATGTGTGAGTATTTTGAACACAGGTTGACCTTTTACTGGTGTCAGCTGCAGAAGATCTCCGAAAACAATGATGTGTTTGCCACCAAATAACACATCATATTCAGTTTTAAGTACTTCTTGCATTCTCAAATGCACAAAGGCAAGCATGACATTGGAAACCATGCTTACTTCGTCAATGATAAGTAGTTTCATTTTCCTCAAGACTCTTGAAACTTCACAGCAAGCATCCCCAGATAACTTGTTGTATTGTAATTTGTTGTCATGCTCCACCGGCAGCATCAGTAGACGATGCAAAGTAATACCTTTAATGTTATGTGCTGCCAGTCCAGTAGGAGCGGTGACAACACAAGACAGCGATGACTTAGTCCTTTCCTGCAAATAACAAGAAATTGCTTTAATGAGGAAACTCTTTCCAGTTCCCGCTTCTCCACTCACGTACAGTCGGACAGGCTTCAACGACGTACATGAGCACTCTTTCTTCTCATGACTTAATCCATGATCAATTTGCTTGGTAACTTCATCATATATTTTCCTCTGCTCAACGTTGAGTTGTTTTTCCAAGTCTTCTAAGTGAACTGAATCCTCCTGAGCATGTGCCATGGCTCTTTTCACTTCATTCATAGCAGTGGCAGCTTCATTTTCGATAATAGGTCCTCCAAGTGGATCTTGACTCAATGAAACAGAACTCTGACTGTCCTGAGAACTGTCTCTGGCAATCTCGGCTGCAATCGTTGCTTCCTGCTCAATTTCCAAAGTTAGCATTTCTTGATATTTAGGAAAAGCAGGACATTCTATGGACTCCTTGGCTGCATTAAAAGAGTCTTCGTAACAGAGGAAATCTCCAAGCAGTTCCTCTTCTGCACGCCAAGGCTTGAAAAGTTGCAAAAGTGCTAAATAGAAAAACTCCTTTCTTTCTGGAGATTCACCACTCAATTTTCGATGGTTTACTAATTGGCATTTTCTTTGCTTGACCAGGCATCCCTCACTTCCAATTACAGCATACACTCCTTTCTCAATATCTTCTTTGATGTTCCTCTTGAATATATAATTTTGGAGAACCTCATATAGACAAACATTCTCAAGGTGACTGCTTCGATTTGGATAATATGTATCCAACATGTTGGTCTTCAAAATGTCGGTACTGTTTGGCTCCTTTTCCGCCAAATACTCAATTTCCCGGACAGGTTTTAGAACTCGATTTCGCGTTGCAGCAAGACCAAGACTCGCCCAAACGATACTCCTAGATTTGGCATAGAGACTTGCTGAAGACAATCGATCTGAACATTCGTAAGCTCCGATTTCTCGATGCGACAACATCTTCAGACTGAAACTATACAACTTCTTGCTGAGGCTCTTTTCATGGGATATGTCCTCCCACATATCCTTCAGTTCTGTCTTTTCTTTTTTGGTGATGTAAGATGTCACATACCGAGCCACAGCCATGCAGTTGTCACCCACAAACTGTATATCCATGTTAGCATTCCACATGGACAAAATCACTGGGTTGTAGTCATTGATGTACTTGGACTCTTCGTTCCTTTTCAAATTGTATGTATTTTTGGGTGATTTCCTCGTCACATTATGTCGTAGTGAAGACATCAAACTGTTCACTTTTCCTTTAGAAATCACCGGCCGTGGAAAGTTGAAACGACATTTGGTGTAGAACTTGTCCTTGTTTCTGAATTTACGACGACAGTACTTTCCACAACGATGGCTTTGGAAACGTAGAACTTGTTCTCTTAGGCTTTTCTTCTCCGTTGCATTTGGAACAGCACACGTAGAATACTGTTCTATGAAATTCATCACTAAGTCATCGGGATCTGTTCCAAATTTAGGAGCATCCTTGATCCACAACAACATATGTATATGAGGAGCACCTCTTGCTTGGTACTCCTTTCTCCAAAAGAAATCCAACACCTCTCCAAGAGGTGGATTCTTCTTATTTGTGATGAAAGACATCATAGCTTCAAATTTATGATTGAAGTACCTGCATACATTCACAGGATCCAAAGAACACAGTTCTCCAGGTGTCTTGAATTCAATGTTTTCAATATTTCCATTTGCTTCTCGTAGAAATTCAAGTAAGTCTTCCCAGCCATACTCGGCACAGCTCAGAGTGAGGAACCATGTCGGAGTTCCTAAGTTCCTCAGCATACATTTTAAATCACCATGACGACGATACCAATACTCATTAGTACCACGCTGACACGCCATGAGATTAATTAAGTGAGAATCCAAAATACTATCTTGGACATTAACTTTATGCATAAAGTCTCTTGCCGAGATATTTCGCATCTGTATACCACTTTTCAAGATGTGGTTCACTGCATATGACAGTCCAGACAGATCGCTTTCAAACAGGAGATGAAACAAATAGGGAATGCATTGACGAAACCTAGGATCTTCTCCATACAATCGTAAAGTCCGGTATTCAGACGCAGGAATTTGATGAGATCGCTCATCATATCTTCCTCCTCGACCTGTGGGAAATAGCTGTGGGAAACACCGAGCTTCCAAACTTTCCTCCCAAACACTAATGGGACTCCCTTTGGCTTGTTTCATTTGAAACAACTCAATAGCATTCCCCATGACTTCCTTGGAATGTAATGGATGAACACTATAATGTTCATATATTTCTTCACTTTTAGAGGCCTCTACTTTCTCAATTTGCCCAGCACACAAATCGCTATCCTCTTCATCACTTACTTCCTCTTCTGCAACATACACATTCTTATAATACTTATTATTTTTCTTCAAATACACTGTTGCCTTTTTGACTTTCCTAACATCCACTAAATCTTGCCATATTTTCTTATTCTTTGTCGGAACTCCATTAACCAAGATAACCAGAGGTTCCTCTTCCACTTCTTCTACTCCAATTGTGTTAATGTTTTTATTCAAATCTAAAGGCAAATAAACAACTCTTCCCTTTAATCCTCTCTGTAAATCTGCTGGAGGCAACTTCCCTGTCTTTGGTTCCATTCTTACAATAGCCTGAAAGGGATGAATACTTTGAATCAAAATAGATTCATAAGTATTTAAATCCTTCAATTCAGAAGGAATCTCAACCAATTCAAGATTATTATGAACTGCCCTAGCAGGCATCTGGTTTTGGTTTAATTTATTACAACAATAAGTACACACACGTTGATCCGATCCCAAATCAAAATAATTTTCTACCATCAAATATGTGGCAAAATCCTTCCATTCACTATTATTTTCCCTTTCACTTTTTGCATATAAATCCACTACCGTAGTCTGATTCTTATAATAAGTACGTCGACAACAAACACAAGTGAAATTAGGCCTCTCACTTGATTTCATCTGAAACGTGGCAATTTCCTTCTGAAAATTATCTGTACTGTAAACCTGTACATTATCTTCCACATTACTCTCTACTTCAGGGTCAATTTGAACATTCTCATCTTTACTACTAAAGTAACAAAACTCAATTTCTTCACAAATATTCTTCACATCTATTTCAGAACCATGCAAAAGAGCAGCACATAATTGTTTAAGCATAATTGCTGGACTCTTTGCATAATACAACATTCTCACTAATTTTCTCACTTTATTATGATGCACTGCTAGCATCCTGAAATGATGAAAAACACTCTGGCATACTCTCCTGGAAAGACAAGCCAGTGAATGACCACGCAAACCTGTTATTTGTCTCACTCTGCAAGGATCTAAATCTTGCAACAACTTCATTTTCTGCTTCAAACTTTTCTTATTAAATGTCCGTATAAAATCACAAAGCAAATTGATGGAAACCTGTCGCACACTGCAAATAGAACTACACTTCCAAATGTACACAGGAGCCTTAGGACGTCTTCCTAAAACCTCATCACTTAGCGCCTCTTCTGTCTCTGTTGTCACAAGTTTTTCTTTTTCAACTGGACAACCATCCTTCACTTCATAAGCTCGACCACTGGTGTCAACTGCAAACATCAAATCATTATCCTGAAAATAACTCTCCTCATTAAAAAATGCCTCAGAACTTGAACTATGCATCCATTCTCCGGAAAAAACTTCACAAAAGTTGCTACGATTTACTACTCTCTTCCATCTACTGTTTGTTTTAAAATCAGAAATTACCTTGCTTAGTTTCCTAATTCTATTGATTACCAAAATAAACAACTTTCGCTTAATTTCAAAAGCATGATCAATAATTTTCTCGACATTTTTCTTCTTCTTATAAAATGCCGCTTTCTGTTTGCATTTCTTAATATTTCTTAATAAATTAACTATTATCCGATTACGGAACATTCGTTGTCGAATGTCCCTAAACTGTTCTTTCCTTCTACTATCATGCACAGAGTTATCTCTTCCTCTACCAGTAACATTTTTCATGGGTCTTTTCTTTCCATTTAAATTACTCTTCTTTTTCTGAACTGAAACATTTGGGCGAGAAATACTTTTTTTACTACAAATATTTTTTAAGAAAGACTTGGTGCTCTTACCCGGAGCTTTCTTGGTGTTTTGATAAGTATTTAGGGAAGAGGACTGCTGCAATAAAACATCACCGTACTGTCTTTGACGTTTTCGAGCCTTTATAATTCTATTTTTGGTAGGCATTTTCCAAACTATGAAAGAATCTGCAGTTGAATCTGTTGAAAAATATAATAAAAAATGTTAATAACCACTATTACCAAACAGTAAATGAATAACAGTCATCAAAAACTTAATGCCCTTCTTATTATTTAACATAGCAAATCAAGGCATATGACTGAGTATGATGTTATTTTTCTTTTTTAAATGGAAAGCGTTCTTCATGGTGCAAGTTTCTTGTAAATACGCTCCCACCTGCGAAAAGGAACTTAGCAATGCAAAGCTGCTTGGGTCCCCAGTGTCTGTCAACATTCTAAACAGTCCGGAGCGGCCGCCATCTTATCTCTCGGTAGGATCGAGAGAGAAGAAAAGGTGAAAAACGAAGGGGAAATTTAATAAAATGGGGTAAAGTATACCCCAGTTGACCCCCTAGGAATGTTGTTGGAATTTTTTAAAGGGTCCCCTGAGGAAAATAAAGAAATATATATTTTTCACGATAGAACCGCTTCCCAAACACCGAACTGGTCCGCAAACTGCACGAGAATACGCCATTTTGTGCGTCGTTTTAATTAAATTACTAGGAATAAGGAGGTGCGGGAGACGTATCCTATTTCCTTATATTTTCTGAGAGTGGCTGAGGAGTCTCATATATGTTGATACATGTGTTCCAGCGGCTGTGCGTGAGCTTTTTTTAAATTCTTGCTGCGTGACGTCTATTAACGTTCGATTCGAAGGAAATCAGGAACTGTTGACCACCAATTTCTCAGTACGATAAAATCTTTTGAGATATATTATCAAGCCTGTGCGCTAAAATTATCGCCGATAAAGCGGCGACAATGGGCTTGATAATATACTCTGTGAAATTCCAATCGAAGCCCATTTTAGATGTCTTCACATCTAGCATGTACTTCGATTGGAAATCCATAGAGCATATTATCAAGCCCATTATCGCCGCTTTATCGGTCGTTTTCGGCTGATAAAGCGGCGATAATTGAAGCGCACAGGCTTGATAAAATACCACATTGTTATAAATGAATCCTTATTGAGACACAATGTCTGCGCCAATTTGCCTTTTTTACAATGCCACAATTTTGTCGTGCACGGCAGCCATTTTACATGCCAGGCTGGTCTCAGCCTATCACCTAGCCCTGCGAATGTAGGGAAATATTATCAAACCTGTACACTAAAATCTATTTCTATATCACTACAGACAAAGCCACAATTTAAAAACACAGCTTTCTTCATCATTTTCTCCTTAGCGATAAAAAGCGGTAGCAATGCATGAATATCACGCTGAAAAGTCAGCGATATTCATGCATTATCCTGCAAATGCTCTTAGCCATGTTATCCACCTCCTATTGGATAACATGGCTAAGAACTGCTCGCAAATGCGAAAAAAAACGGTCGCAATGCATGAATATCACGCTGAAAAGTCAGCGATATTCATGCATTATCCTGCAAATGCTCTTAGCCATGTTATCCACCACCCATTGAATAACATGACTAAATACTGCTCAGAGCCCCATGAGGAACGCTTTCCATTTAAAAGAGAAAACATATCATCATAGAAAAGAATCGTTTTTAAACACAGCATATAAATCAATTGTATACCTGCATTCAAGAGGAAATGACTGAAAATGTCCTTGAGACACACGAAAGCGTTTTCTGGAATACCCTAGCACCATTTTTCCGACATTATTAACATGGCTATGTAACTCCCATAATCAAAATCTAAATTTGCCAAGCGCAGGTGAGAACGTATTTACAAGACACTTGCCCCATGAGGAATGCTTTCCATTTAAAAATGAAAAAATAACATCAAAGACACTCAAATGCCTTATAAATATGACCCAAAACAACCTATGAAACTCTAACAGTACATATCCAAAATTTAATTGTTTTCAAAATGGTTTTTAAAAACAACATATCTGTTTCAGCTTACATAAAAGACCATGGAATGCGCTTCATATACAACAATACCTTGAGTTACTACATGCCGGAATCCTACACCGAATATGCAAATACAATTTCTCAAAGAAACAAAATCTATTTCTATATCACTATAGACAAAGCCACAGTTTTAAAAACACAGCTTTCTTCATCATTTTCTCCTTAAATCATTCTATTCTATATCTAAAATAAATAAATCTTTTCTCACCTTAGCAAATACTTTTTGAGTTTTGAAAACAGTCTCAGAAATACACCAAATTGTCTTCAGCAGAAGAAAAAGGATGCACTCCAAAGGCTGCAGCTATTGAAAGCACAGAAATACAGATATTCATTTCACATATCTCTCATATTAGCCAATCATAACTCTTCCCTCACTTTTTTCAAATCAAAACCCTTCCCCCCCTCTGCCCTCTCTGCCTTTTTTTTGCTTAGCAACGACCTCCTGAAAGACCTCTCATGTTTGCAAGTTCACACAACAATGTTTCAATTGAACTCTGAACTCTCAGTGCACCTGCGTATCCAGTGCAATCTTTCATTAAAAGTTTCTTCCTTGACCATTGAAATTACATGTTTCAAGAACACATCCATGCACCCTAACTTTCTGTTTTCAGAAATGGAAATGCGCCAATCACTGCTAATGAATAATTAGCATTGGAAATCCACAGTTTTTTTTCTTTACAAACTCCTACTGTTTCAACTGCCCTTTCATTACCACACTTCATCTGACTGCAGCACAACCTTCTCCCACCATGTTTAACGTCTGGATTGTTGGACATAGTTACATCCACTGGGCTCAAAGGTATGCTGACAACAGAAATTTACACAACCTCAATTTACAGGATGTGGAAATTAAATGGTTGGGCCAAAGAGGATTAAAATGTCACCAATTGATACCATTGGTGAAAACCTTTATGCATTTGCCAAAACCTGACCTCTTAATAGTGCACTGTGGAGGAAATGATTTAGGCACTATGACTGGGGTTGGTCTGGAAATGCTTTTAAAGGACACCTTTGAGCAATTAATGGCACTTTTTCCTCAAACTGCCTTGGTATATTCCAATATATGCCAAAGACAGAAATGGAGGTGGTCCAACCAATTTGGTCCACAAATTGAGAAAGCGAGGAAGCATGTAAACAAATCTGTTTCAGCTTTCATGAGAGACCATGGAATGGGCTCCCTGTACAATAATAACTTGCGTTACTACATGCAAGATATCTACAGAGGAGATGGAGTTCACTTCTCAGATGAGGGCAACAGAATTTTCATTCTGAATTTAAGACTGTGCATTGGTACCTACTTATAAGTACCTAAATGGAACATAAACCCAAAAGCTCTTCTCAGAGCTACCCTTCATCTGATCACTCACAATTAATACTTTTCTCTAACTTATTTCTGTAATTTTCAACAAACTACGCTCAAAGAGCGCTACCCGGTACGCGAACTGGAAGCTAACCACCCAAAATTATTTTAAAAATGTTTTTTCTCCGCACATATGGTCCTCCTCAGCCACCCTCAGAAAACCTGGGGGGTCAAAATACTTGTACCGTGTCCCCTTCTACCCTTTCTGAACATTATTTAACCTCCATTTTATATGTTAATTCGACCGAAACACAAAATGGTGGACTCCCGTTACGCTTCTAGTTCGCGGACTAAACTGCTTCCCGGGAAGCGGCCCAAAGAAAAGGTGGGAAAGTAATTCAAAGAAAAAGGACTGGAGACACTCTCACCAAATATAGATTAACTCATACTACATAACAATCCCTTTCATTTTCACAAATTTGATTGAAATTCCATTTAGCCATTAAGCCTGTAGACCTCTCTAAATACCTTGAAGTAAATTACTTCACAAAACACATCTGAAGTGTTGGAATTGACAACCAATAAAAATCTTACTTTCATTTTCTACTTTTATTACCTGATATTTGATTGGTTATATACCTGAATATATATAAAGGAAGAGAAGAAAACACAGCCATTTTGACTGCTACTTCTTGTTGTACATCACATTTCAATACTTACCTAAGACTTCAACTTGTTTCTGAAGGTAAGTTGTATATTGAACACTATAACTTGATATGGTAGACTTTTTCTGATACATATACACTATCCCTCTGTAGTAGTTATGGATTTAGATAGACTTCTCTGTTATAGTTAGGAATGGAGTTAGGCTTCTCTTCGTTAAATTACATACACTTTTTTTATAGTCCTATTTCCACTCTGATACTATACACTGCCAAAAGAAAAATTCACTGATAAAAACTACCTATCTAAAATTAATCCCAACAGTGCCCAATCTCTACTAATATATATTTTCTTATTCAAAATTTCAGGCAAAATGGAAGGCGAACAACAAGTTTCATTTTCGATTGAACTGAAGGAGAGCAGCCAAGACAAACTTGATGACTTTATGGATGACAGTATAGACCACGAACTTCTACAATGTGTTGAAGCAGTAGACAACTTGCTTCAAAATGAAAAACAATTACACCCTATAATAAATTATGACATTTCTGACAATGAAATGTTAGAAAATTTAATAAAGTATGAAACACAATCATAATAAAAAAAAAAAATAAATAAAGAAAACAAAAAAAAACTAACAAAAACAACAAATATTTAACATACAGTATTAAAAAAATCTATCATTCTTTTATCCTTATAGTACGCTGCCCAGAGCGCTACCCGGTTCGCGTACTAGGAGCTCACCACGCATAAATAATTTTTTATTTTTTTTTTTTCCCCCTGCAGAAACCTTTTACAACCTCCACATAAAACCTAGGGGGTCAGGGAGGATCTACTAGGCCCCCTTATCGAAATTTCCCCCTTTGTTTTGGCCTCCTCTTATCTCTCGATCCTACCGAGAGACAAGATGGCGGCCGCACCGGACTGTTTAGAATGTTGACAGACACCGGAGAGCCAATCAGCTTCGCATCGCAAAGTTCCGATAAGCGAAAAGTACGCGAACCGGATCGCTGCCCGGAGCGCTGTTACAGATATATATCTTGATTTAAACGTTAATTTCTCAAAATCCACTGAAGCACATATATTGAGACCTAGCAAAGGCACATCGGGCTAACAGTCCCTACAATTTTGCCAAGTTTCGTGCAAATCCATTCAGCCGTTCGAGCTAAAAGTGAGGCCAACCGCCCTATGGAAATTAACATGGGAAAAACGCGTTTTGGGACCCCCCTTTTTTCTCAGCCCCCCCTTGACGAAACCCCCCCAAATTTTCAGGGGCTGCTCAGAAACAAAATGTGCCATTTTCCTGAAAATTTCAGCCGATTCCGTCCACAAACGCCAAAGTTATTAGACATAGAATTTTCAGAAATCCCATAGGGAAAAAATCCTAACTATATATACCTACTGGCGACCGCCAGTAGGTAATATATATATATATATATATATATATATATATGTATAGTGCTTAAAA